>NC_033636.1:8659755-8807929 GCF_001540865.1 Ananas comosus
AGGATGGTTTGTTGTTTTCCTTGCATGCACATATTCCTAGTATTGCCTTTAACTTAAGTGATCATTATCATTATCTTTGTGATAATTAATTCTCTCTACCTAATTTTTGTACTTGTTGTTATTAGATAGTGCCCTCTTTGTGGGGAGGAGTGAGGAATGTCAATGCCTTGTTGGAACCTTGTTAGTGAATTGTGTGTTGACTTTACAATTAGTACTATGTATATTACTTGATGCATGATTCCATTCTCTGTCTTTTTTCTTTTTTTTTTTTTTGGGGGAAGTATAATGCAAGATTCCTATTCTATATGATTCGATTTGTCGGAACAACCAAAATTTTGCGGGTAATAATTATAACTATAGGATCAAAAAAGGTGCAATTATAGTATCAAGATCTTGTTCTTTTGCCATGTATGTGCTGCCTCATTTAATGGCTTGTTTCATTTTGGCACCAACTTAAAGATCAAGAAAAAGGAATATTCTTTACAAGTTTCAAAAAAAATAAATAAAATGTTACAGCTCATTGGCATGAAATTTCGACTTAGGGTTATAGATTCTCGGTTTAACTCACGCTTATTGGCGCGAAATTTCGACTCAGGGTTATAGGTTCTCGGTTTAACTCACGCTTCATGCGTTAATGGGCTAAACCATAGGGTTTGAACATACGACCTTATAAAACTGAGATGATACTTAATATTTCTGTCACTTTGTTTCTTTATAGTGCAACAATAGTAAGAAGGTAACAAGAATTAGGTTTTTTTTTTGTTTTTTTTTTTTGTTTTGTTTTTTTGTTATTCCAAAACTTTTCATTGCCATGCTTTGCAAATTAGGTGCATTTGATAAGTATTATAGTTTTTAAATTAAAGAAAGTGGCAAAGGGCTTGGCGGTGGTACTCGAGATCTTAAGTTCGAATCTTAGTTGATTCACATTTCCAGCTAAGTTTTTTTCTAAATGAAATAAACGAAACGGATAGCATGCTACCTATCTCTCTCTCTCTCAAAAAAAAAAAAGAACAGTTAAATATGACAAGTTTTCGCGTTGGAACATTCACTTTTATTACACTAAACAACACAATAACTGATTATATGATTTTTTTTTTCTTTTTCTTTTTGTTATTTCAGCTGGTCCCAGCTCCTGGATTCCCTTCCACTTCCTAATGTAAGTTGTAACTTTGCTGGGTTTTTTTTTTTTTTTTTTTTAGTGAAAGTGGCTTCTTCTTCTCTCGCCTGTTTGGCCTAACTGAAACTTCTATATGTAAAAATTTTGAGTCAAAGTGTTCGTATAAGTAATTGTAAAATTTTTTTTTTTAAAATTCTATCAATAATTTTGGTTCATCGAGGTCCATATATACAAGAACTTACTTTAATTAGCTTATCATCATGATAAAAAGCTTTAGATTTATGATACCTTAAATGCTTGGTTGCTACCTAAAATTTTCAAATAAGGCCAAACAAGCTGGTTGGCCTAATTTTTAATTTTGTTGTCTAATGCAACTTCTTTAATGCTATAGAATTTCAAAAAATAATAATAATAAAAGCATTTCGCATCGAAAGACTCTGAAATGGTAGCACAATACTTCGGGGACGTCATTTGGTTTCACATAAAATTATGAAAAATAATTTCGATAGAAATAAATTTTTATTATAAAAAAGTTTTATGCTCTTTAACGTTTGGTTTGTAGGGAAAAAAAAAAAATTCCAACTACACTTATTTGGTTGAAAGAAAAGGATGAATGAAACCTATTATATATATATAATTTTCTTCTATTATATATTATATAGTATTTATATATAATAATTACCATCTTATGTATATTATTATTATAATTTATATTTATAAATTAAATCTATTTAAAATGCATTTTATGATATATAATGTAATGTAATAATATAATATAATATATATTCAACATTAGATAATAAATAAATATATATATATATATATATATATATATATATATTTATAAATAAAATAAAATATAATAATATATTAATGTAAAGAGGGAGAGGGAAAGAGACAGTGAGAGAGGTCCACCGTCCACACCTCTCTCACGTGGTCCACGAGGTCCTAGGTCACGTCATGGACCGCATGCGAGCAATTTCCATGAGCCACAATTCTCCCTCAAACAGTTTTTGCTTTCTGCGGCAAAACAAAGCAGAAAAAGAAATTTTCAATTTTCTTTCTTTTGCTGTAACGCCCCAATAGTCCCGTACCGGATGGTAAATTGATTCCGATTAGAATATGAGACCTACACGCTAGTAATAATAACTGAGCTTAGGTATTTTGGCTCGGTAGTTTGGCCGAATGAGTTTTTGTTGCTGGCGGGTCGAACAAAAATTAATTTTTGAGCCGAAAATAATTTTCAGCTTAGTTTTATATCTAACTAACCACACTCTTAACCAACAAAACATTCAAGATACCTTGTTCGATGAACGTCGCAGCCACTATTTTCTAAACTTCATATTTTATTTTTCTTGAAACTATAGGCATTATTTGGACAATACAATTCCAAACTGAGCCTTTATTATTATTATTATTATTATTATTATTATTATTATTATTTTGTTGAGAAAAAAAAAAATGGTAGCCCCAAACAATGCGTTAAACAGAGTTGTTGCGCGTGCAGATCAAATGGATTTGCCCCACTGCATCGACCCGCCCTGTAGCAGCTTTTGGTGGATTCCCTTGCACTGCATGTGAGTTTCTCATTCTTTACCTTGCCATAATAATTTTTAGAGTTAATTTTATACAGGTGAATGACAACTATATTCCTATAAAGTTTAATCTTTATATATTATTTTTGTAAAAGTTCTGATATTATCAAATATGTCACTCTGATTTGTTATCGTTAGAGAACCGTTAGAGAATTGTTTATATTTTTTATCATTACAAATTTGTCCCTCTAAAAACCATAACATTGTAATATAAGATAAGTAAAAATGTCAAAAAGTAATTAGGGTTAAGTATTTAACCTATGGTTAACTAAATTTTTCTAACGAATTCTAACAACAGGGATATATTTGAGAACATCAGGACTTTTCTACGGACAACATATGAAAGTTGAACTTTATAAAAATATTTTTGACATTCACTATGTTTGCAGAAATCTGTATGAAATTAACCCTAACTTTTACCCCCTTTTATTAACTATTTAAAATTTAAAATGACAAATAATTTTACATATATATTGCAGTATATATTGTTGTAAAAAATAGATAGCATGCTACCCGTTTCGTTTATTTCATTTAGAAATAAACTTAGCTGAAAATGTGAATCAACTATCATTCGAATTGGAGATTTCGGATACCAACCACCAAACCCTTAATTGTCTCTGTTTGTTGATTAGGGTTTGATGTCGAGGACACTTCCCTGGACGGCCGTGATGATGTCGAGGGGTTGGATGCATCAGCTGCTCATGTGGCAAATCTTTTGTCAGCTGAACCTCCTGAGGGTAACTTTACTACAAAATTAATTAATTTTGCGCCTCGTTTGGCATCATTGTTGCTGCTTATATTTTTATATATATTTTTTAAAACAAAATTTTTATATGCTTGAATTTATTGGCCGGCAAATTTTTTTATTCTTGTCATGATTTGTTAGCTTGAAATGCATTGGATGAAACAAAGAGTATAATTTTTTTTTTCAAAAAAAATTTAGAAAGAAAAGAGAAACATTACTTTCGATTTCTTGCTTTTTATTGATAAACAAATGCCTTGGATGCAAGAATGACAAGCGGTTCATTATTCATTTATATACACACATATTTATAAATAAAGTTTTATTTAATAAAATAAAAGAATGCACAACAAGACCATAATGTAAATGTTTGAGCTAACCATATATATTATAAACATTATTAGCTTGATTTTGGTTATTGGAAGTGATTATTTATATATTTAGAAGAATACATTGAATTGTTGCAGTAAAACTTGGCATTGGAGGGTTTAGCATGGGAGCAGCTACAGCCCTCTACTCTGCTGCTTGCTACACTCATGGAAAATTTGCAAATGGCAGTCACTACCCAATCAGTCTAAGTGCAGTGGTTGGTTTAAGTGGTTGGCTCCCCTGTTCAAGGTTTGTTTTATTTTGTTACCATGCTAAATATTTCAACTAGCTGCATGTTATTTGCAATATGTACTTTTGAAAATTTTCTCATAGTTGTTAATTACGAGAGTTTTGAATAAATGATTTTGTATGTTGATATGACTCGAAGTATTTGTAGTTTCTTTTAGTAAGAGCTCTGTTATGTAAGATTAAGTAGTCTTAAAAGTAACAATTTAACGGCTAATATAAAGCGCTCTTAAAAGTACCAAATTTAACCGCCGATAAAAAAGTTATTTGGAACGATGTAGATGAGTTTCTCTTAGAAATTGTTTTTTAAAAGTCTAAACTAAAGTTAATGACTTTTTGTTCTTAGTTGAAGAATCCTATACTATATATATTAAGATGGTTCAACTTTTCTTCCTCCCCTGCCCTCTCCTTTTCTTTTCTTTTTAAAAGTGCGAGTATTTACGATTGCGAGCGTGTATGTGTGCATATATGTCCACACACAAATGTGCATTTAAATTTATACATGCGTAAAATCACAAGTCGTAACATTATCATGTGTTTCCATGATCAGGAGCCTGAAAAGCAAGATTGAAAATTCACAAGGCGCTTTTCGACGAGCCGCGACTTTGCCGCTTCTGCTTTCCCATGGGAGAGGTATGTATATAAGAAATTGAGTACAAATAAGCTAAATTAATAACTGAGGAGCAGGTTTCAATTTGTTCCATTCAATTTACAACTATTGTTTGACCATCTATTTATCGAATAATCAATTAGGTTACAAGATCAATTGAAATAATGGTAATAAATCTTTGTAATAAAAGAAGATGGTTCATCTTCAAATATTGATCAATTGAAAATAAAAAAATAAAAAAACTAACATCTACGCAGTGGACTCAGTTGATTGTGCAGTAACCTTTTTTCTAACTACAAAGGATTGTAGAAATTATAAGTGCAAGAATAAATTATTTTATTGTTCAAATGTTTCTTTATATTGAGCAGGTGATGAGGTTGTTCGCTACAAAAACGGCGAAAGATCAACTGAAATTTTAAGATCTTCCGGATTTTCCAATCTTACTTTCAAAACTTACAGCGGGTATGTACCAGTTAACTTACAAATGTTCTCGTCATGAAAAGAAAAAGAACGCTACTTTATGAAACTGTTAACCATGCAGACTAGGGCACTACACAGTGCCAGAAGAGATGGAAGATGTCCGCAAGTGGCTTACCGCGAACTTGGGGCTCGACCGTTAGTACAATTAATAAGAGGATTCATGCTTGATATCTTATAATAACATGCATAAGTGAAGGAAATATATCAATTACTAGAGATATATATTAGTTTGCATGCAGGATGAGGTTGATTAGTTATGAATATGTATATGTTTTACTTGCCTGTTGTGGCATTAATTAGCTTGTGAGCCTTAGTATATTGTGTTTGATGCATCATTTTCTTGTACTTATTGCTATTTATAGAGATTGCAGTATTAATATGAAAATTTTCCATTCCTAATGTGTAATGAGGTGGTTGTTAATTACTTTGGTTTGTTATTTGATCACATCTTGTTATTAGAGTTGAATTTGCGCCGAAGGTTATCAAATTAACCGCAAGTTTACTGCAAATTTAGGTGACTGACAACAAAACGTTTTGCGTTGAAGGTTATCAAATTAACAACGACAAATAAAAAATACTCAAATTTTAATGTATCAGCAACGGTAACAAAACCATTCTTTAGAAGATACAGCAGAAGATATAAAAGCTAAAATTTATAAACATTCACTGTTCAGGAACTAAAAGTCATAGTTCAGTTTGAACAACGGAAATACACTTTTTACCCAATATTTCAGAAAATAAGGAAAGAAAAAGAAAAATAAATGCATTATTTTTCTTTCATAACTCAGACTCTATAGGCAAGATCAGTATTCATAGCTTCGTTACCTTGATGCAAATTCAGATAAATTTGTCTTTCTTCTCCAACAGTAATGTTGCTCTGAGATGACGGAATTGATGTATTGGAATTCGGTGAACTTCCTTTCACACCATTTTCGCTGCAGTCAAATAATACAATTATTCAAGTGCATTTGTCAAATTACACATATTTAGTAGTGATAGTTGAGTAGTTTTCTTAAGTATATACTGACCTTATAATTAGTAAAGATTGAGCTGATGCATGGGGAAGCAAAGGAATGTGTTGTTCAGAAAATGCCACTGCGCTCGCTACTCGGTGGTCTATGCTTGCTTCTAATTTTCTCACGTTTTGCATTGGTTCAGAGATTCCGACGCTTTCTTTACACAAATAAAGAGGATGCTTAAACAAGGATAACAATTTCTTTTTATTTTTAGACACAAAACACGAATAACGGATTTATCAACCGAGAAAGCACTTTTCATTCTAAGGTGTTATCCTTTATCATTGTGTCAATGAGGTGCGACAAAGCTTACATTTATTTGTACAATGAAGTTATCATATTCATCATCTCTTGGCTATTTTAATTACATGGTATTTTAGTTGCTTCAAAGGTAATGATTTTTTTTAATCTTTTCGTGATTGGAATTCTCGACAGTGAAAAAAAAAAAAAAAGTGTGCAAAATCATGTTGTAGAAAAGTTTCTTGAAACTGTAAAAAAAAAATTTATATATCTTACCCATAAACCATGTTTCTACCTTCAAATTCACCGAAACTATTATGAAACGAATCTTACTATTGTTGCTGCAACAATTTAATTTCTTATAGTTTGGCCAATAACATTATAAGTAACATGCACATAAGCATACAATTAAACCTGGAAGCCATAAATTTCTTATACGAAAAAATATACTTTAAGCATGACTTACCAATATTCCTGCCAAATAGGTTCTTACAATTCCTGCATCGGCACTGCGATGAGCATCCTTCTTGACTCTTTAGAAAATTAAGCACAAAAATAAAATGATTAAACCAAATAAGAATGCATTGATAAGGAGGAACATCCTACGTTAGACGTATCAAAATATGCGACGAGAGAGCAGCAAACCTTATAGCATTCGCAATATCTTTTAATGCACTGGGACTTTTCGCAATTACATCCGCTCTTTCGAGTACGATCCTGCGAAATTGAAATCTAATGATGTCATAAAAATTCCTCACTAAAATTGAGGGGAAATAAAGAAAAAAAATCCTACCGCATTGATCGCATGTCGATTGGAAATTTCTGCACGTGCGATAACATCAGACACTTCCGCCATATGTTCTTTGTTATTGTGGCAATTTTTGCATCCGCAATGTTCGTTGCAATATCTTTCTCTGCTCAAGCATCCACAGTAGCTGCACACGAGAAAAAGATGTATTAGAAAAATAAGCGACAACACCGGTCCTTACGCATAAGAGCAGCATGCAAAAGCAGAAGCACTCACAATTGCAAGCACTGAGACTTCTCACACTTGCAGTTTGGGCCTTCCACTGCAGCCTTCTTACAAGTCCTAAACAATTCAGACCTGTTAGTGATTAATAATGTAAAAAAAAATAAACACACATACACATACACACTTAAATAGTGTATACTTTTTAATGTGTGTAAAGGAGAGAGAGAGAGAGAGAGAGAGAGAGAGAGAGAGGTAACTTGCCTGATACTTGCAGGAATTTCTCTTACTGATACTGGCATACGTTCCGACAGGCTCAAATCTACAATTGCATCCCGTTCTACGGTGTTGTTCATTGATAAATCTCCAAAATTGTCGAATATATTTGATTCGAGTGAGCTGGGATTTTGCATCAAATCTTCGAAGCTGCAGATATCGGAACTGCGTGTCTCTGGCACGCCACAAGAAAATGTAGAGACGCGAGGGAAAATATCGCTTTGCAAATTCATCGCGAGCTCTGTGTTACTACCGAGCTTAGACTCGATATAATTCGATGAGTTTTCGTGATATATGTCGCCAACAGAATTATTGGCAATAGGCGTAGATGGAAAATGCATCCTTGCGCCACTCGGGAGCTGCGAAGTCTCCTAATTTTACGTAGCATGAAGAAGAGTAAATGCAATGATCAACACTTTGAAAAATATTTTGCGAATTAAATTCAATTGAACCATTTTAACCTTTTGAGGATATATAGTTCATACTGAATGAAAATCTCTAAAAGAGATCACATTTAACATGAACCAGAACTTCAAAATTTTTCACTTTGAATTTTTATTAGACTTGGTATGAATGAATACAATATGAAATAAACAGATTTTGATATGGCATGAACCAAACATTCATATAACTTTGGTATGAATTAGTATAACTAGAAATTTTTACAAGAAACTAATTAATGTTCATTTGATCAGATTTTCAGTACTGTAAAGATTTTATAAACATCCAATGCTAACAATTTTTCGACATTTAATCCATCCACTGCTGAATATAAGTTTTCACACGCAAAAATCCCACCTAAAATCAAAAAAAAAAAAAAAAATCTAAATATCAAAAATCATAATTGTATTCAGCAATTGCTCTACAGAACATTCAAAAGACCTACACTTTAAAAGTTATAAATTAATTCATCAAGTGCACTTTATGATATTCAAAAAGCCAATATATCAAAAGTTAAGACATCTAGATAATCATTTTTTATCTTTTTTTTAGAACTATTATTGCATTCCCAAGTAATAGATTTTTAAAAAAATTTTCTGAAGCCCATTTTCTCCCGGTGGCTTTGAATTAAATCTTGTAATTCAAATTACATCCTAACTATAATCTTTTTTGTTCAAATAAAATTAATAGATTTAAAATCTATATAGTTTTTTACTTTTTATAATTTTATCTTTGTGAATATTATATATTATATCCGTACAAATAAGGTGTGACTATAAATTATATTATATATTATAATATTTAATGTATGAATTATATATTATATCCTTTAGAAGTAAGGTGTAAAAAATTATAATTTTTTTACATATTAATGGTGTATCCATTGCTCTCCCAGCTAGCTTGGATAGCTGGGAACTCTATTTTTGATGGCTTATGTGGGCCGGGCCGGGCCGGTTTTCTAAAACAATATATAAAACTTAAATATATGAACAATAAATTATTTCTATTTAAATTGATATTTGGATAAAAAAATTTAAAAATTTAAAAAATAATAATAATATAACAATTTTTAAATTTTCTAAAAAAAAAGATTGGATTTTTGGTCGGGGGCGGGAGGCGGCTGTATTGTAATCCCTTTGCTTTGGTTCCAGTTTTTCCTTTTTAAGCAAATCTTAAATTGAATCAAATATCTCGATTTGAAAAAATTTATTGAACCCATTTATAGTCAAGACCAATCCAAACTAAGCCCAAACTAATTTGATTTGATTCCGTTTTATAATTAATTTCTGATTTTCTTATTTTTTGTAAATTAACTTATAATTTAAGATTCAAAATTAAAACCAACGCACAAGAAATTTAATTATAAAGATAGAATTTTGATAAATGTAGTGGTATATGATCAAGATTTGATCATAGTCATAAAATTTTAATAAATAGTTTTGATGCAAATAAAAAAAAACCATTAAAAAAAGAAGCAGGGACAGAAAAAATTCACAGAAAAAGATAGAAAAAAAAAAAAAAAAATCAGAACCTGGACATAGGATTGGAACAGTGCATTTTCTTGGCCATTCATATTTTGCGTATCTGGATTATCATGGAGCTCCATAATTTGCTCTTCGTGTTATTTTTTATCAGCTTATCTTTGTTTTTATTTTATGTCGGTGTATTTAACGAATACAAAAAGTATGAACTTTTGCAATAATAAAAACAAAAACTTCGATATATAATTTATAGCTGTTGATTTTTTTTTTTTTTTCCTACTAGTAGTAGTATAGCAGTATTGGAGGGAATATCTGTTTAATTTCTGAAAAGTATGCATGAGGAAATTTCTAACTATTAATATGCAACATAATCTTATGCAATTGGGTGATCATTATCTCTTCAAGTTTAAGAACATGCAACGTGAAAAATAAAAGGACGTGAAGGGTTTATGTGATCGTATTGTATCTTGTATATGTACTTAAAAGTAGAGAAAATTTAGGAAGCCGTATATACGGTTTACGTACGTATACCATATACATACAAATTGTATCTTGTATATGTACTTAAAAGTAGAGAAAATTTAGGAAGCCGTATATACAGTTTACGTACGTATACCATATACATACAACTTGGATTGTTAGAGATAAAATAAAATCCAGCGTGCAAAAAAGATACACAGTAACACCCTCAATTTTATTTTTTTGGGATAATATCTTATAATTTTGTTAGGATCATTTGCCCTTTTTACGGAATAAACAGTTAGAATTGATCAACGCTTTGAATAAGTTTAATAATTTTAATTAACGGTTATTCTGTTTTTCCAATTATGTCTCCTAATCGCACTAGCATTAAAATTTATTAAATAATAAATTTTAATTAAAAACTCAAAAGTACAAGATAAGATAAGATCTCTAAATTTATCTCTTGTATTTAGATCATACAATCCTAATCTCAATAGGATAAAGTAATGAGTAAAAAAAATAAATATTAGAAACACACCCTTCAGTAGAAACCAAACAAACCAAACAAACGAAAAATATTTTTTCAATAAAAAAAAATTATTTTTTCTCAATTATTTTCAGAAAACCCAAACACCCCAAAGCCTCGAGAAATTGGGAGCACAAACCACCCCACACCCTACCCCTTTTCTTGCGGATTTATAAAATTAAAAAAATATATATTACAAAGAAGGCCAATTTGCATAAAAAATTCACTAGTTTTGCATTTTGCAAAAGTGGGCCACTTTTTTCATTTTTGCAGATTCCGACCGAATTTTCAACCGCCTGACCAAAATGCCCCTTGTATACAAATGCCTTCCGTATATTCCTTGAGATACGTATATCTTGCTGTACGATCCTAGCGGATATTAAATGCGGCGCCATGCGCTTTAACCTAGCTCTTTTTCGGAACTCAAATCACATTCGTCCTGTTATTCGCCAGCCCCGCTGTTTGGTATTCGGCTTTAAGAATTGGAGCAACGCGAGAAAAAATGGTGCAACAGCCCTGCTAACAGTGCATCCATCGACTCACTCCAGTGCAATCTCCACCAAAGCAGTACTTCGCCTCACTAATCACCTTCTCGGTTAAATCGTTCAAAAACATGTCTGCCGCAATTGCAGTACCTATGGTCTGATAAAAGAAAGTCGTGGAGTATATGCACCTCTGGCCTTCCGCCTCCTCCAGTATATGCTGGTAGGCGTCAATAACATCAGAGCTAACAAATGCCGTGTGACTTGTTAGGTCGACAAAGTCACTCCGCCCGATGTCAATATTCTTCGAAGGCACTCTTATCGCATTGGTGGTGCTTGTAAGGAAATTTTCAATGCGCTATTGATGCTCCTTTAGTAACTCTCCCTTGCCATAATACTTTAAATCCTAAGGCGCTGACGATTTTGTGATCTTCAGTTTTAGATTTTTGCCCTTTTGTATTTTTGATGTTTCTTCCGGGGGGGGGGGGGGGGGAATTTTGATGATTAATGAGGGTTGTTCACAAATTAATGAAAGAGTAAGATATTTAGGAAATTATACCATTGCTGCCTTATTTACACTATTAGAATTAATATCGCATTACTTATATGTAACGTTGCAAGATTGACAAACCTCTATAATGCTGAGTTTCGGCATGGCAAACTTCGCTGCTTGTGCACCTCCCTATACTTGTTAGGGTCGGCGGCTACACAAACAGCGAAGAGACGCCTGGCGCGTGACTCGATGGCGAGAAAGGCGGCTACATAAGCAAGGAAGTCTGTCATGCCGGAACCTAACATTATAGAGGTTTATCAATTTTACAACGATACATTTAAGTAATGCAATATTGATTCTAATAGTGTAGATAAGTGCAGCAATGGTGTAATTCCCTGAATGTCTCATTTTTTTATTGATTTGTGAACAACTCCCATTAATCATCGACATCCCCCCTCGGAAGAAACATCAAAAACGCAAAAGGTAAAAACCTAAAACTGAAGGTCGCAAAATCGTCAGCTCCCCAGAATTTAAAGTATTATGGCAAATGAAAGTTACCAAAGGAGGATCAGAAGCGCATTGAAAATTTCCTTACAAGCACCACCAATGCGATAAGAGTGCCTTCGAAGAATATTAACATCGAGCCGAGTGACTTCGTCGACCTAACAAGTCACATGGCATTCGTCAGCTCCGATGTTATTGACGCCTACCAGCATATACTGATGGAGGCGGAAGGCCAGAGGTGCATATACTCCACGACTTTCCTTTATTAGACTATAGGTACTGCAATTGTAGCCGACATGTTTTTGAACGATTTGACCGAGAGGGAGATTAGTGAGGCGAAGTATTGGTTCATCCCGCTCTTCGACTTCGATCACTCTTCTCGTCCATTAAAAACGCTAAATACAACACTGAGTTTGAAAAAACGATAAGTATTTCCTTAATAGTTTAATATTGTGCCAGGATTACCTTGTTATATTCTAATTAGTGCAACGTTCTCTTATGTAGTGTGATTTTGTGAAAAAAATTTTGCAAAATAATCTTCCCGATTATTTTCGCCGCCGCGAGACCCGTTCCGTCAACTGGGAAAAAATAAATATGAAAGATATCCCGATGCAAGATCAGTCAAATGACTGCGCAATCTTCATTTTGGCATACGAAGAATACTTGCAGAAGCGGTGGAACGAACATGGACATCCCGTCGCTGATCTGCTTTGATGGAAATTGCACTAGAGCGAGCCGATGGATGCACTGTTAGCAGGACTGTTGCACCATTTTTTCTCGCGTTGCTCCTGGGCATTGCACTATTATCTCTGTTGCGGACCATGCAGTTTTTGGCTTTTAGCTTCAGATATTTTAAATTCTTAAAGTCGAACACCAAATAGCGGGGCTGGCGAATAGCGGGGCGAATGTGGCCCGGTTTCCAAAAAAGAGCGAGGCTAAAGCGCATGGGGCTGCATTTAATGCCCGCCAGGACCGTACGGCAGGGTATACGTATCTCAAAAAATATGCGGAAGGCATTTGTATACGAGGGGCATTTTGTTCAGGCGGCTGAAAATCCGATCCGAATCTACAAAAATGAAAATGTGGCCCACTTTTACAAAAGCGCAAAACTAGTGGATTTTTTATGCAAATTGGCCTACAAAGAATTTATGCAACATTTATGGGGGTTAAGCACAAGTATTTTATATCTTCTGCATCAAAAGCAATACAAGGGAAAGAAAATGAATTTTCCGCAAACTCAGGCGAGCAACAGCTTGTTATGCGAAGTCAAGCAAAAGATACAGCGACGACAGTCTCGGCGATGAGAAGCTGATCTTTACGTTGAAAAGGCTTTAGGATTCGCCGCTTTCTTTTCCGATGTCCACAAGCAATTCCTTGAGTTCGCCGTTCTGTCTCGAAAAGAAGAAAAAAGGTTTAATTCTCTTTACAAATGAAGTAGAAAATGAGAGGTGGAAACAAGAATCTACCTGATGCATGTTTAGAACAATATCAGATCCTCCTACGAACTCCCCCTTTATAAAAACCTGGGGAAAAGTCGGCCAGTTGCTGTTGCAAACAAAGACAAATTTAGCTGAGTTTCAAACAAGGTAGCATCGAGTAACGCTCCAATGAAACGAAAAAAGTAAATGTAGTACAAAAGCCTATACAAATAGCGTGAATTGAATTGCCAACACAAGGGTTTCAAGATTTTGTAGATAGCATACGCGCACTCATAATTTATCTTCAAGTTTACAATCATTAAATTATCAACACTATATAATATTTACTTACGAATAGGCTTTTACACCCTCTTTTAGCTCGGGATTTTCTAGAATATTCCTTGCACTTATAGGGACTCCTGCATGACATTGACAGACCACCAAATCTTTCACCTTCTTCGTTCAGACGAAACCGTTCAGCTACAAAAGAAAATTGAAATCCGCCAGATTTTGAACAGTACAAACATTACCATAGTGCTGCAAGACTTTCACAGCCAAAGCACTGAATCCACACTGCGGAGCATCTGGAACACCCTTCATGTATACCATCACTGGGTTTTCCTTAACATCCTAGAGCAAAAGAACATGATCAATCAAACATATAAAGAACCTAAATTTCCCTAAATCAAGTGTGAGGATAGATTCTTCGTCCATGGGATACATTGATTTATACAGACGGCTTATGACAAATAGGTGAAAGAGAGAAAAACCTGCTGAACAACATCATGCACGGAGATTCCCGAAATTCCAAGATTGCTGGCTGGTCGGAAATCTTCGTGTGTATCTGAATCTCCACCTGTCCTCGTTGAGTATTTCGCCCATCGCTGGAGTCCTAATCCCAATGCCACCTACTCACTCAAATATTGGGAGAACAAAACATGAGAAAGAAAACTGATCAGGGAATAATCATTGTTTGAACAGGAAAGTAATTAAGCCTTTTGAAAGAGAACTGAGTGGAAAATATTGTCTCGATTATCTGATAAGGTGGTGGCACATCCGGCCCTACAATCTTCTTTTATTTTACTCATTTACATAGTAAGAATAGTCTTGGGTTTAGGAAAGCTTATAATAGCAATCATAGGTATCATCTGCTCTTCTTCCATAACTTTTGTTGCAAGAAAAGGAGAGTATACATCAGCATATATAGAACCATAATTTTAGTTCAGGGCTCTTTTATGGTCTACAAGACTACCCATCAAGAGATTTGGCATCACTAGA
This sequence comes from Ananas comosus, assembly GCF_001540865.1. Lineage (NCBI taxonomy): Eukaryota > Viridiplantae > Streptophyta > Magnoliopsida > Poales > Bromeliaceae > Ananas > Ananas comosus. Next base: position 8,674,502 of record NC_033636.1, read on the forward strand.
ATTAATGTAACTACAAATATAGTACTCAAGTAGACAGATTTTTTTTTTTTCAGTTTAGACATCTTATTAGGTTAAAATGAGAAAGAGAAACTATGGAAAAATAAGACACATGTGAGAGCTACAACTATATCGAGAGCAGCCACCGACCATATCTAGCGCAGTTGGTTAAAGACTTAATGTGACAACATTAGGATTTGAAATAATCCTATATATCCTATTATAGGGCTAAACCGCTTAGCCCGGTTATAGTATTTTGGGCCGAGGATTATTTTCAGCTAAGTTCATTTCTAAAAAAAAATGAACAAAAAAGGTAACTTGCTATTTTTCTCTCTCTCAAAAAAAAAAAAAAAAAAAGTTGTATCGAGAGCAGCCAACTTAACCGAAAGCTATTTTTCAAGGCTAGAGGCCTTCACTAGGGGAACATGATTCTCATGTAAATCGTATTACGTATCAATCTTATCTTGTTCGGAAGAGAAAAAGCTATCTTGATACTGAGTACATGAAATTGGCTTCAAATGCGACACCAATCCTCTACAAAATGGACATAAGATCATGCTCGAAGCAGAACTAAATAGAATGATTTCTCCTAGGAAGAGTTGCTTTTTCTAAATAAAACTCAGAATGGAACTAAAAGAAACACCATATGTGGTGAACCAATAATGCATTTACCTTCGTTTTTACCGTCGAATTGACGCTGTTAAAGGCTACGCTAGCCAACGATCTAGCCATACCTGTAACGAGGATACCCTCGAATCTTCAACTTGCAGCAACTAGAGGAGAAATCCTTCAATCAGAAATAGAATATGGATTGATAAAGCACACGAATTTTTGCTAAACCAGTATTACGCAACTGCTCAAAAATCAGAGTTCATATCCTTCGATCCATATATATTGCTCAAAAGAAGTAAAAAGCATATCAAAAGATAGTCGCTGGCGTATTCATAATCCAGCATGTAATCGATAAGCTGTAACAAGCAATGCACAAGCACATCAAAGAGGAAGCATCGCATCAACATTCACACAGATAATAAGAATGGTTTGATCAAACTAGTGTGCTCAGAAACCCTAGAGCACAAAGTCCCCAAATCGGTCATTGTAAAATGAGAAATAAGCTATTGAGGAAAACAAAATTCATTTATTATCCAATTTTTTTCTAAATAAAATGCGTAAAAAGGGAAACGAGAAGTCGAGAACAATGTATCAGGCACCTGAAACGAAGGTTGTAGAGAGAGAGAGAGAGAGAGAGAGAGAAGATGCAAACGATGAAAGAGGAAGGGGATGAATCGCTCCAACGGACGAGCTTAAGCTGTCGACAGCAACGTTAATGGGCCTGATGAGCTTTAATTGAGGCCCATTGGGGGGGGAAACAAAATAGAGCTCTAAGAGAGCCTGTTTATGATTGCTAGGCCTGGACGGGGGGATTCGAAATTTTCAGCTTCGTTCGGATGGAAAGCTAAAATAAGCTTTGAATTCTATAAGTTAGTGATGAAGAGGAGCCGTGCTCCAATTTGATTTCAGCTTTACCGCGGATTCTAATGCGTCTCATGTCTAGAATCTAGAGATTATACTGTATGATGTAATGTGTTGTTCATATTAGCACCCTACAATCTCATTACGATTCTCATTTGCAACGAAAGGACTGTTTCTTTTCTGTGGATCAAATGCTTTACTGGAGATGAATGTTGCTTGAAGCAAACTAATGAAAGACTTATTCCAGATTGTAGAATACGGGATAAGAACCATTAACGCGTCAAATTATTGCAAGAGTTACAATTTTCTCTATAGACTTTATTTCGTCTTCATTAATTACACTGTTAAGTTCGAACGAAGTAAATAAGAGCATGAGATGGCATAACCACTGCATTCCCTTGGCTCCGCAACACTTAACTACAAAGTATACGGACGTGTCTAGAGTGTAGGGTTTTTTCCTTTTTCCAAAAAAGAAAAGTTCGGAAGACTTTAGAGTGTGGGTACTGAAGAACAAAACTGCTCCCAAGAGAAGCAAGGTATCACGTTTGGTGAGGCCTCTGAAACCACACTAATGCAAACGCCACAGCAATGAATAATGAATTACTTCTACATGTCCCATACAATCAGCTGATTTCAAGCTCCAAAATAAGTAGGTAATACGCATTCCCCAGAATTTGAGAAGCTGAATTCAATTCTCAAGTGAAAAATAAAAAGAAAAAAAAATGTTAAAATAGATGAAAAAAAAAAAATCAAATAACAAGAGCCTCGTTGGCCCAGCAAAAGCAGGAAACGCTTTTCCAAGCTGGGCGGCCAATAAGCATTCACTGCACACAAACCGGCCAAACTATATGACAAAAGTGAAATTCAATCTGAATTCTAAATTGAACTGTTTTTTTTTCCTTTTTATTACAATTTTTTTTCCCCAACTTTCCCTTTCCCTCTCCCTCGGCCACCCTCTCCTGCCCAGCACCACATCCACAATCTCGTGTTCACACAATGATGAGGCGGCAACCGCCCTGTGTAGAAGCACATAACAAAAACAAGGAAATAAATAATTCATCGCTATGTAAAAAGCATGAAGACGATGGCTGCGAAAACTGCAGCTCACCGTGTCCCTGGATAAGAAGTGACTCATTGTCCCCAACCAGCTCGGCCCTCCGAAGGAGAACTGATACTGGCAACCGATCGAGGAAAATGCCTTTCTCACAACAGTGTCTCGTCCTCATCATCGGCTTCATCATGGGGCATCCTCCGCTGCCGCCTCCGTCTATGCTGGCCCTCTTCAGCTACTCCATCATTGTCTGCATTATCTTCGACGGCATTAGAAACATTACTGCTCACTCCTCCATTCGTGTCCGCCTCATTGAAGGCCTCCCCCCAGAGAAACACTCGCCTTCCTCGGCGATTCACAGTCCTCAAATTCCTTGGGGAGCTTCTCCTGTATCTTAAAGTCGGCTGCATGTTGTCTGTACCTCCTTGCTGGCTAACCTGTACAACTAAAAACAAGGTGAAGGAGGGAAATGCGAAAACCCGGCCTCCGAAATCCTCTCGCTCGCTGTTTGCGCCAAACAACTCTTCATCCGCGCTGGTATCCGACCGGAACATGCTGAACAGATCCCCGAGATCCCGTTGCTGCTCTATCCTCCGCCAGTCCCGCTGCCGCTCAGGGTCTACCTCCGAAGGCCGCCCAGACGGATGGTCCTTCCTTGCGTGCTTTCTTAATTCTGCATACGTCCCCGAGAAGGCACAAGACTCCATAGAGCAGCTACGGTTCTTGGTATTCATATACCGCCGAGCGGGTTCCAACACCATCCAACTGTTGACAAGCCCCCGGCATAAAGGGCACGAGAGTTTGTTTTGAAGCGAGTCCTCGGCATTCCCTTCAGAGGTTTTGGATCCTGAGAAGGCCTTCTTGTACTGATCGAGGCAATTGGAATGCCGGTAGCTCGTGTCGCACATGAATGGTCGGCAGCCTTTGTCATGGGAAGAGCAGAGAAGTAGTACCGCGTTATGAGGGTGCTCCATACAAACAGGGCAGCGGACGTCCTCCCATTCTTTAGTGTCAGTGGATATAAGAGCATGTTCGGGTGGCTCCTGTGAATGTGAAGAATCACTTCTTCTGGTAGATGAACTACAAGGGTAGGGAGAAGCACGAGAATGCCGTTCAAAGGATGCAGAACGAGTTCCCCTGTCCTTAGGCATATTACTACTTGATAGACCAAGAACTAATGAACAAATTTCTTGACAAAGCAACACTTTTTATACAGCACAGAGGAAGAAATTCGAATAGGAACTAGAGCTTCAAGGTCTGAAATCAAACAAGATAAAACAAATCAATGCAACCCAAGATACGTTTCCTGATTAAGCAGTTAGTTTTCAGTTAATTATAAAGCAAAAGAAACCAGAAAAAGAATGAATATATAAAAGTTTTCATTTTCATCACTCAGCAATCAGAATACATCAATAAAGAATACAATAACAGAACCTACTTTCTAAACATGAATAACACATAATTAATCTATTAAAATGCAAGAGTGAATGCACAACTATGCGCTCAACCAATATTTGGCTAATTTCAAAGAAAACATCCCAATAAGCTGCTATATAACAAGATTACACAACTGCTAAGATTCAACAACAAAGTATACACAAAAATTTCACCTTAACATATATTACATATAATATACGCTGATGTGGCTATTCAAATAAAACTTGTTTTACAACTCATATTAAAGAAACCACACCGTCATCGTATGAATCTCTGGTTACCGTATACATTAGCGTCCAATAATGTTCCTTAAAAAGCAACTCACGAAGACAATAATAGCTAACAACCGCATCCATGACCCTCAATTCTCGCAATGATTATTGACATACTCAACATCTACACCAAGAAATTGATCTAACAACACCAGCATCCGCACAAGAGCGACACAAACCCTAATCACACAATAGAACCTCCCACTCCATAACACCAAATCGAGATGAACAAAGACCAAAAAGCGACGCCTATATACACAGAGACTACACGCGAGAGCCGAATCAACGCCAAAAAGAGAGGGAAGAAAAAAAAAAAGAAAAGAAGAGGGATTCGAATTCACGATGGAGATTATTACCGATCGGGGTTTTCCAAAGATCTGCGAGAAGTGGATTCGATCGATCGAAGCAAATAGCGAGCGCGTGGGGGGAAGAGAGAGAGTCCTCGGAGTCGGCTGAGGAGAGAGAGAGAAAGAGGAGGAGGAGGAAGAAGCCCTAATTTTTCGACGAAAAGGGGGGGAGGGGAAGAAACGCGATATGCGGAGGAGGTGGGGCGCCTTTTATCGGAGAGGCGTGGATGACGTGGCAGCTGACGTGGGCGGCTAGGGTTCTCTCGAGGTCAAAACGGCGCCTACCGTCGGTAGAAGGTGCCTTTTTTTTTTCTTTCTCACGAGAATTTCTCCGATGCACCGGGTGTACGAGTATATTTTTACAATCTCATACACCGCTCTCCAAAATATCACTATAAAAATAAATATATTTTATAATATTTCAAAAAATTATTAAATATAATTTTTTATAAACAGGGTAATGATTATTTCTAAATCTAAGGGCATGTTTGGTTCGCTTATTTTTTACCTTGGAGTCGGAATAGGAATGAATGAATTCATTTGTGGGTGTTTGGTACTCGGGAGTCCTATTCTGATTCCGATTTCCGAGTGGAATGGAAATTTCCTAATCAGTTGAATCCGGACGAAATAGATATTTATTCGGATTAAATTTATTTTTTCAACTTTTTTTAATTAAAATATGAGTTTAAATTTAGAAATTAAATTTATATTTTTAAATTTTAATTTGAATTTGAATTAAAAATTAAAATTTAATCATGTATTTTGAATCTAACTTATAAATTTGAATTTAAATTAAATTTTAATTTATATAAAGTTTTATTCAAATTTTATTTAAAACTTAAATTAAATTTATAAATTCAAATTAAAATTTAAATTGTAATTTTAAGTTTGAATTTGAATAAATCAAAATTTAGTTTNAACAGGATAATAATTATTTTTAAAATTTAAATTATAATTTTAAGTTTGAATTTGAATAAATCGAAATAATCATTACCCAATAGTGTAATTTATGTTTTTGTTGAGAAAACTTTAATAAGACTATATTATAAGTTGCATGACAATTGTAGGCAATAATGCAATATTTATATATATATTATTTTTTTTTTTGGGTTAATTGGAACAGAGGAAGGTGGGCCGTTCACATCGTGTGGGCCCCGGAGAATCAACGGCTCACGATGCGTCGTACGAGTTGGGACCGCGGATTTATGATTGTGCTGAGGGGGGAGTTTTGTATCTTTTGTTTTGGTGGAAGCCACAACTTCAGAGGTCTACAGCTATTGCTATTTTCACACCCTTTTTATAGATTTCTGTGAGTTTTATTATTAATTCTTTTGAAATTAAAACTATTTTAGTTTTAATTAATCTTACAAAATATATTTTAGAATTAGTTAAATTTGATGGCAATTCTATAGAATATTCTCGACTGTTTTTCTGGTGAAACTGTAAAAAACATATCGTAATCGATTCATTACATTCTAAAAATTTGTCTCGTTATGTTATTTATTTTGCATATGAAAAAATATATAAAATGGATACATCTATAGATCGAAATTGAAATAACTGCTTTTATATGTAGTAAGGCTTCGTTTGAGATTGAAAGAGCGACGATAGAAAAATATCATGTTTGTTTCCGTACGTAATATTGCGTTTTGCATATCGCACTGAGTCGATTACGATATATTTTCTCCGGTCCCATCAAAGAACGCAGAAGCATATCCCTGTATGCTTTTTCCTCAACTCTATTTTATCTAATAGCGTTAGATAGATCTCAATATCAAACTAAGTCTAAGTATGAATATGAATATGGACATAGATATAAAATTATTCCAATTTTATTACGGATCTAAAACGGGTTCGAGCCTAAGCTTGTTGAACCAGTTTGGCCCGTCCCGAGCTGAACCCGAGCTCGAACCGGATTCGACCCGGCCCATCTCTTCACAACCCAACTCGAGGGGCCAATTCTCTCTCTCTCTCTCTCTCTCTCTCCTCTTAAATCTCCGACGCGCTAAAAACCCTACACCTCCTCCTCGCGCCTCTTCCCGCTCCGTCGCCCCCACCCCCGCCGTCGCCGCCGCAAACCCTAGCCGCCGCACCAAACCCCTGCTTGTGTTCGATCCTCGTCGCCGCACTCGAACCATGGGCGGAGAGAAGAGCCCCTCTCTCCTCTCGTCCTTTACATCCGATGGAGATCGCTTCGCCGTTCTATCCCCCGATGGAACCATCAGAGTGCGATTCTTATCTGATTTTTCGCTATTTTTCAAGCTATTTCATGCCAACAACATCTACTTTTCTCTAAAGCAGCTTCTTTTCCGTGGGCCGTTTCGCCCTGCTGTAGTGTGTAGTAATGTTGGATTAAGTGTTTTTGAATTAGTGCTTTTAGAAGTAGCACTACATGGAAGTTCCTCTTTGACCTTGGCTATATGATTAAAGTACTTGAAAATGTACAATTTACGAGGAAATTTAATAGTGCTGTTGTTGGAGTAACTCTTTGAGCTAATTTATATCCCATGTTCAGATATTGGATACCCTATCGGGAACAGTCGTTGCAGAATGGAGGGACCTATATGTGGATTCGACTATTTCGTATTCTTGCATTTCATGTGGTTACATTGGAAAGAAGGTAAAAGTTTTGCTTAGTTAGTTGCTGTTTATGGACTAATTTAATTATAGCATGGATTAACATGAATTGATTTTTCGAATTTATATGCTTATTTCCAGCGCAAGAGAGATCAGAAAACTTTCTTACTTGCTATCGGTACAGAAACTGGTGATGTTTTGGCTGTAGATATTCTGACTAATCAGAAAAGATGGGTAAACAGCGAGTGCCACTCTGGGTATGTTCTACCAGTCTTTGTGGGAGATTTGTTGATTATGACTATGTTATTTAAAGCTAGGACTGTTTTATGTTAGCGAAGAATCGTCAAAATTATGGGAGAAATCAAGATTGTTGAACCCTGTTATCTTGGGAGAAATCAAGATTATTGAACCCTGTTATCTTGTTTGTGGATTATATTTGAAATCCATTAAAATTTAAGAATTGTATGTTGTTTATGAATATTTGATGTTGCCAAATTGAGTCATCAAAGGAAGGTACTTTCTTCCTTATATTTGATGCAGTACAATTTCCATCTTTAATTTGTAAAAAGACTCCCCTATTGTTGTTTGGAAACTTGTATATGTATGTACTCCTCAACCTTGTAAACTTTGAGAGAGGGAAGCCACCTGTATACTTTTTCACGTTTTACATGTAGTCACGAGCCCGCTTGATCTAAACATTTTGAAACTAACTTTGTAGGGTGATTATCGGGGAAATGTTACTTAAAAATTCTTCTAGCTAAATAGAATTATGTCCAACATGCTAGCTGACCGTTTCTAGATTGCTTTAGTACTTAATTTGTTATGCTGATGAAGATATCTTACTTTATGTTTCTCTGTCCATTTTTTATTTCTCTATTAAATTTGTCCTCCTGTACACACAACGTGATATTGTTCTTATTTCCTTAGTGGGGTTGCTGCTCTTTGTTTCACCAAAAAAGGCCGTATTCTTTATTCTGCTGGGACTGATGGCATGGTGTATGAACTGAATTCTGATACGGGAGAAAACATTGGGCAATTCAACGCTTCAAAGAGGTCAATTACTTCCCTAACCCTTTCAAGAGGTGAGTGCAACTTTAGATATAACCTTCTTAATTTGGGTACCATGTTTTACTTCCAGAAATACTATGCAAATTGCTATATTTCCTTTCCTATAAGTCGAAAGTACACTATATCAGATAATGGCTGTGATAATAGGTGGAAATCAATGGCTCAGTGAATAGCCTTCATTTACTATTAATTATTTGACTTCTTCATGCTGGCAGAACTAAGTATCTTCAAACATCACTAGAATCAATTAGGAAACAATTCAATCTATTGGATTAGATCCTTTTTGAGTTGACTTTGATGTATTCTGCATATAGTTAAAGTACTCTCCTTTGCATATAAAAGTCTCATGCACTGGTCGGAGTGGTAAAAATCTAATTTAGGATCTATTTTAAACTGGGAGTTTCGCACTATAATTACTTTATGTAATTGCTATACTACAATCACCTTGATCCTCTAAAATTAGCTGCTTGTGCTTTGAACATTAGATGAGAAAGTCATGGCTGTAGCTAGCAATAAAACACGGCTGTTCAGCTGGGAGGACAAAAAGGAGCTTTTGAAGATTCCTTCTGATTATGTACGCTAATATCACTTTGCACCTTCTGGAGTCTCTTTTCCTCTTAATTTATTTACTTTTCATAGTCATATTTTCTTCTAATTATAATGCTGTGTTGAGGTTGTTGTGTTGACAGGGTACTGTTCAATACATAGCTGTATCAGATGATGGGGATGTTGCTGTTTCATCTGTGACTGGACACAAACAACTTCAAATGTGGTCTTTTGATCATGAAAATGAAAGGAGTACAGCTGAGTTTGCCCTTTCCATGCAAAGTATACCAATTATGTTGGAATGTAGAGGTTCTAAGAAGACAGATAGCTTATACGTTCTCTCAGTTTCAGAAAAAGGCATTGCTTATGTGTGGCATTTGAAAAGCATGTCTCGAGATGGAGTTCTGCGAACTAAAATCCTGGTTAAATCAAAAAAACCAATACTGGATGAAGGAAAAGGTGGCAAAAAAGATCGCGTGCCTATAGTTTCTGCTATGTTGTGTTATGCAGAGGAAGATGCACAAGCTTCAGTCCTTGTTGCCTTTGGTTCGCTTGATAATTTGCAGTTCAGATTTGTTGAGGTGAATGATAGTGGCAAAGATATCTACTTGACGGCTGATAATGAAATGTCAGTTGATAAAACACTGAGGACACATACAGATTCTAATGCAGAAGGTTTGTTGTATTTGTACTTATAATCTTTTATTCACATTCCAGTTTTCGGCTTCTCTTTTGTTTGGTGGCTGATCTTTTGTTTTATAGAGCTTGCAAATTCCTCTCACCTCTAAGCACTTTCTTTGATGGCATATTTGCTACGCTTGAGCCAAGATGCCATTTTTGTACATTCCTAACTGTTGAATCTCAGTTTTTGGAGAATAATTTCTCTCTTGTGGGCTTTAACTCCCGGACTGGGAAATAATTACTGATTTTTGTGATTCGCAACTTTTTTTGCAAGTATATAGTGTTATGAAGAATGAAGAAGGAAAAAAGGGGTGGGCACAACTATTAAGGATGGCATGCTTATATTTGCCAAGACAAGGATATTCAAAGCTGCTGAATAAAGCGGCGCGTTATGTTTTTAATTAAAGACCATTTAGTAGCTATGACAATCCGCTTAAATTTGTTGTTTCTGTTGCAACAGAAATTGATGGCGATATCAAAAGTTCTAATTTAGGAGAGACAACTACTCCAAGCCAGAGAAAAAGAGCAAAGAAGCGAATGACACCAGATTCAGACACTGCAAATGAAGGTTCTTTGTCAACTGGGTAAAGAGTGTGCATTCTGCTCCCTTTTCTGTTGATAGGTAATTAATTTCAAACCATTTTGTAGAGGCAGTTCGTGAACCAGTGGCTGAATTTGATCTCGATGAGCCAACTATGGCTGAGAAACTAGCTAGCCTTGACTTGCAAAATGGTGAGAACGAAAAGAGTGATGTGGAAAAAGCATCATCTCCAACTATCAAGCCTCCTAGTGCAGATTCGGTGCATGTTTTGCTGAAACAAGCACTACATGCTGATGATCATTCGTTATTATTGGACTGTTTGTACACTAGGGATGAAAAGGTATGGCCCATTGCCTTTTACTCACTTGACGTTGTTACGATACTTTTCTCTGCTGCATTAGTTTGTCAAAACTTTCATCTTATCATAACTTGCTTATTATTATGTTACTTTATAACAGGTCATTGCAAATTCTATATCACTTTTGACTCCAGCAGATGTTCTCAAGCTTTTAAAATCCATTATGTTAATGATCCAATCAAGGTAATTAATTATGTACTCATAAATTTGTCTTAAGATCATGCACAAGATAGATCTATTTAAAGCATTCTTTTTCTTTTTTCTTTTTTCTTTTTTCTTTAAGGGGCGGGTTGGGGGGCGTGGGGTTGCAGTTGAACCTATTCTGATATCTGATTTATATTTCTATTGTAATAGGGGTGCAGTATTAATCTGTGTAATTCCATGGCTAAGGAGTTTGCTTGGTCAACATGCAAGCAGTATAGCATCCCAAGACTCATCTCTACAACTCCTCAACTCTTTGTATCAGGTTAGCATTATTTTCTTTAAGGCACTTTCTATTGACGGACTTTGTAGTCATGCGAGATAGTTTTAAAAAAGTTAAGTGCCTAGTCTCAAATCTCATAATCTATGAACTCTGCAACAAATGATCTGTATAATGAGATCACATATGTTATGTTTGCGGTAATGCCCTCTCTGAGAGCTAATAAGCTGCAGCAAACTTGTAAAGTTGACACTCTACATGTGCATGCACAGGCAAAATATCATATTAACACATGATGCAGCATTGAGAAAGTGCGCCTCACTATTAACATGTGTACATATTTATGTGCTAAGCCGAAATGCTTCTCTTATTGTGTATATGCTATAACATGGTACATGACCATAAAACCTAGCAAAAAGATGCACTGAAATTTTTAGTCTGTTTTAAAGTTAAATTGTTTGCGGAAGTTGGCACCTTCTTTGATTTCGATAATACAATATTAATTGTTATTAATTTTCTTCTGTAGCTTATTGATTCGAGGATCTCAACATTTGGATCGGCTCTCCAACTTTCTACATGTCTAGATTACCTTTTCGTTGGGGTAAGATTTTTCCCCCCTCCTCTTTTGGCCCTTAATATGAAGAATGTGTTACTCCTTGGCTTTTGGAACAGCTTTGCTATCCCGAGAAACAACAACGAAAATTCTTGGCAAAAAAAATAAATGAAAATCTACAGCTTTTAAAGGCTGACAACTTGAATGAGCTTTTGGGATGCCAAATGCGAAAGTTCCGAAATGAAACTTACGCTTCCGTTGTCACAACTGGATATTAAGGGGATTTTAGTCTTTAAAAAAGCAAAAATATTTTGTTATTACTTCTTCAAAGTTCGAACTGTACTTAGACAGTACTTCTGCAAAAGTTTTAGCCAGGCCAAATTAGTCTTAAGTGTTAATATACTATTCATTCTATCCATATGCTTCTTCATAGATCTGTGACGACGAAGCTGATGATGAAGCAACCACCCTGCCCATAATTTATGAGGACAAGGACAGTGAAGAGGAGGAAGGAGAAGAATCTGAAGACGGAGATGCAATGGAAACTGATGATAATGAAGAGTTGGGAGACGTGATTGATGCTCCACATTATTCTGATGGAAGTGAGGTCATGAGTGATTGATGCAATTAACTCACAATGGTGCATAGTCGGGAGCTTGTCGTGTTATTTAGATTATGAGCTTCAGTTCTTTTACCAGGAAAACTGGGAAAAAGAACGTAAATTTTGGTACTAGCTACATAAATGGATGTTCTTTAAATTATATCTTCAGAAGCCTATATGTTGTAATTTGTTTATTGAAGAAGGTGGTGCTTTTGTTCTATTTTATTTTTTATTCGAAATGAATGAGTTGATTGGAGCGGCAGTAGTTGTCAGCTTAATAAGTTTTAACCCGAATCTCTACCTACTGGTAGAATATGAATGGTTGGTTAGGAGTTTGGGCACGTTATTTATTTATTTATTCTCACAGTGTGTTGCTACAGCATAGTTTGAAAATTGAGTTCTCCAGACACATCCACATCTACATGGTCTTCCTCAGACAACTTTAAAATAGTTTGACGTTCTACACTTTCGACGCTGAAATTCGCCGGGAACATAGCATCTGTTATAAATGAAGCTGTGAAATAACCTTCACATATTTTTAAATTTTGTAAAAATATGAAAAAAAAAAAACATGGGTCGTGAGTACATGGGCCAGGCCCAGGTCGAGTCACGGCCCAGCCGTTATCTACGAAGCCGATAACAAATTGGGATCTTAAAAAAAAGAAAAAGAAAAATGAAAACATCTCCGCCGCTCCCCTATTTATTCCCTCCCCGCATTTCCATCGCTTCTCTTCACTCGTAAAAGTCGCCCTCTACGCACGCCTCTCACTCTCCCCCTTCCTCCTCTTCGATCTCCGAGCGAAGATGAGGCCCTCGATGCTCCGATCCATCTCCTCCGCCCTCCTCCGCCGCCGTGGGGGCGGCGGCGCCGCCGCAGCCCCCGGCGTCCTCGCCCGCTCCTTCGCCTCCGACGCCTCCCCCGCGCGCAAGGTCGCCATCCTCGGCGCCGCTGGAGGGATCGGCCAGCCCCTCGCCCTCCTCATGAAGCTCAACCCCCTCGTCTCCTCCCTCTCCCTCTACGACATCGCCGGGACCCCCGGCGTCGCCGCCGACGTTAGCCACATCAACTCCCGCGCCGAGGTGCTCGATCTCGTTCCCCTCCTCCGATCTCGTAGATCTAGTGCGATCTCGTAGTTTTGGTGCTCTCGCTGTGCGATCTCGTAGGTCTGATGCGATTTAGAGGTTTGGATCTGATTCCCTGCTTCGGATTGATCCAGGTGAAGGGTTTCGCGTCGGAGGATCAGCTCGGCGAGGCCCTCGAGGGTTCCGATGTCGTCGTCATCCCCGCCGGGGTGCCGCGGAAACCCGGGATGACCCGCGACGATCTCTTCAACATCAACGCCGGCATCGTCAAATCCCTCTGCACCGCCATCGCCAAGTACTGCCCCAATGTATGTGATCTCTCATCTTCCCTAATTTCCCTCTGTTATTATTCTCTCTCTCTCCTTTTTTCCCCCTTTTTTCGTGTAAGAATTGTACAGGACCCTACTCATCATCAATAGCCAGTACGCAATGGACCATCTTAACAATTTTCCTTTTGATTGACATTCCCTCAAATTTTGATCCTCATATAAGCTATTCGCGTTAATTAGGTTCGGATTTTGTTAGATTTAATGGCGATTCTGTCGAATTCAATTGTTCCAAAAAACTTTTTCAGCTGATGGAACTACTGATTTTGTTAACTGTTGACCGTTGATTTTATCGGATTCTCCAGTTAAAAGCTGACAGGTGTCAATGAAAAAAAAAAAAAAGTCTCTTTGAAAATGGTCTATAGTTGAGGGATTTCTCCTTATACTTCTACCTTGTTTTTTTAATTTTCTACTCTTTGTTCAATTGTTTTTGGCTGGATTTAGGCTATTGTAAATATGATCAGCAATCCGGTGAACTCCACGGTGCCGATTGCAGCAGAGGTTTTCAAGAAGGCCGGGACATATGATGAGAGTAAGCTCTGCGGTGTTACCACTCTCGACGTAGTCAGAGCCAAGACTTTCTATGCTGGCAAGGCAATGGTTCCGGTTGCTGGTAATTGCTTTTCCTTTGGACTAGGATGTTTGTTTTCATGGATCATTAGATTGGATCTGAACAATGTTGAATGGTTTATTGGTTTGGCAGATGTTAATGTCCCTGTTGTCGGCGGCCATGCTGGTATAACAATCTTGCCTCTATTTTCTCAGGTACTTACGTTGATTTGAACTGTTGGTTCCTTATTTTATATATTCGTAGTTTTTGTGTGGATTAGAAAAGCTTTCCTGTTTGATCTTCGTTTGCAAGTTTGGAGATGTTGTTTATCTTAATTTCCGATTTGGATACAGGCGACTCCTGCTAGTAACGCATCATTGTCTCATGAGGATATCAAGGCTCTAACAAAAAGGACACAAGATGGTGGGACGGAGGTTGTGGAGGCAAAGGCAGGAAAAGGCTCTGCAACGCTATCTATGGCGTAAGTATCAAATACCTATGGAGCTAACTCTTGTTTCTTTCTGAGATTTGGACCTGTAGTAGTTCGCCTTCCTTCGTCCCAACAGTTTTCCGCATCGTGGTTGTATTACTTTGTAGCCTAGTAGGTCCTGCTTCAGTTTCTGTAGCTATTTGTAAGCAAAAATAACAAAAGTAAGCAAAAATAACAAAAGAAGTCAGGCTATGCTAGTTCTAGAATTGAAGCACTTGGTCCCTAATTTTTTTTTTCTGGCAGGTGACATGAACAAAACTATTATACTGCTTGGTTGTTACTTTTTCTCTGTATATTTCGTTTGCTAGCTTCTCTGTCGGATGTAAGGACTTCAAGTTCTGATTTCTAGTTCTTGCTGTGTCACATATTGCTCTATACAGTTTGTTTAGGAAGTCTTTCCTCCTCGACCCTCTTTTTCTTTTCATCTTCTGCTGTGCTGTCGTGTTTGCTGGCTCCCTTTCCCTTTAAGTCGATCCCCCCTATTATAGAAGTCCTAGATTTTTATTTGGGACCAGGTTTGGCATTTTGAGAGAGATTCATGAGGTAGCCTCCTTTTCTTCCCCTCCTGCATAGTTTTAATTACTTGATTGGTTTTAGAAGTTATGGGGACCTCTTCTACCTTAACCTTTTAATGTAAGGTGTGGTAGAATAAACATGGCTGCATCCAATTTGCAAAAGCTGTTTTGCTGTAATTCTTATCTTCTATGTCTTCCTATTGGGACTAGGGAGCACCTTTGGTAGATAGGTTGTTGATCATAGCTGCATGAGGTCTTGTTGCACTCGAAATGACATCTTTCAAAACTGACTGCATAGCTAGAAATGTGTTGTTGTTGTTTTTTTTTTTTTGGGGGGTTGTAAGTACATCCATTCATGGAAGTGTTATGATTGTAGCACCTCCGCGTACATGTTTCAAATAGAAGCTCCAGTAATTTCTGTTCACCATTTGCTAGCATAGAAATTGACAAACAGTAGCTGGTTGGTGATCTTATATGCCAATAACAATTTCCTTTCTCTTGATGGCTAGTGGAAGAGCTCAAATCTATTATCCTTATTTACCCGTCTCTAACTAGTACAATTTGGTGCAGGTATGCTGGAGCCGTCTTTGCAGATGCATGTTTGAAGGGTCTTAATGGTGTTCCTGATATTGTTGAATGTTCTTATGTCCAGTCGACCATCACCGAGCTACCTTTCTTTGCCTCTAAGGTAATTTCGTAATGTTTGTAAGACTGCCTATTCTTCTGCTCAAGATAAGATTCCCTTAACTTGCTTTTATATTAATCCACCGTTTATCTGGCATTGTATGTTATATCATCGTCTACCTATGGTTTTGAATGGGATTGCCGAATGACTATACTTTGTCTCATAACTATTGACTGATATGATGAAGAAACTGTTAACAATACAAAGTAGATGAATTACCATTCCCTATCTTCTCGAGCTTTCGAACTTAACAAGTTACTGAAATGCCTGTTTGGCCTGTGTTTCTGGCGTAGCTTCTCCACTCTGAAAAGCATTAGTTGGGTGTTTGGGAAACAAAGTATTTGGAGCTTTTGCTGTGCTTTAAGCTGAGATAGCTTCAGGGCATCAAAACAGAAGCTCAAATTTTTTAAGTTCCTGCTGCTGCTGCAGTGGAAATTTGTCACAATTTCTACGGTAGAGCCGTAGAGGCTATCGGTTCTTCTTCAAACAGCCGAACAGCTCTACTCAATATTGTGTTTCTCCATTAAGCTTTTGCTGGGTCAATCTGAGAAAAGTTCATGGCATATGCATTTTAATTGTCCTCTAACAAAAGAGTAACTGATTGTGTAACCACAGCAGGTTTATGGCGCATTTGGCATGCATGGCTAGATTAACTAACTTACGGACCTAGATACCCTTTTTTTAAAAAAGTTCAATTACCTTTTGACAGGTGAGGCTTGGGAAGAACGGGGTAGAGGAGGTGCTTGGATTGGGCCCCCTCTCAGACTACGAGAAAGAGGGTCTCGAAAATCTCAAGCCCGAGCTCAAATCCTCCATCGAGAAGGGCATCAAATTCGCGAAAGAGAACTAATTAGGTCGATTGATGAGGTTTCCGAACCATTCCCAATTTTGTATTTGTACTCCGAGGGTCTATCCTCTCAAATGTTGTTGTGGTTAAGCTATTATTCTTAGACTGCTTTTAGCCGCGGCTCAGCTCGGGCACTCCTGAGGCTTCTTCCTTACACAATAAATCACGCGGAATACTGAAGAAAACTTCAATTTAATTTGATTATGAGGCTGTTTAGCTGCAGTTGATCATGTTGTTTATTAATTTAGCCACCGAATCGTTCTTCAGATTTTGTTTATTCTTGAAGTTTGATGTCAGATCTGCGAGAAAAATTATGCATTAAGCAAATACTCCCCAGAAAATTTGGTGTAGCATTCTCGGTTTTCCGACTCTTCAATTTTAAATTTTAGCAACAAGAGGTTCGTAAATCCAATTTGAGTTGTTGGTGTGTTATAGAGACAACCCCAATTTGGGATCTGTAAATTAACTACTTTAAATAATGGTGGTAAGCGAAAATTGGTAGCTGTTTCAAAGATGCAATAAAAAGTACTACGACAGCATAAATAAAGTGGAAAGCAATGGCACATGAGCAAAACCAAATTAACTTAAGAACGGGTCAAATCACCCTTTTCGTTAACTACACCTTTATATCTAGTTAGCTAATGTAAATTTACGCATAAATAAAGAGATTAAAAATGCTTTGCTTACAAACAAATATTATAATATTTTACAAACTAGGTAACTGTATGAATGTATTTCAATCATGAAATTGTAAATTATACTTATCTCCTCGTGATTTGTACTTTTTCATCAATTAAATACCATCTAATTTATGCTAATTTGTAAAATATTGTAAAATTTATTTATAAGTATAGTATTACTCTATGTTCAATAACCACTTGTCGGTGGGGCTAGGGCACTAATAAAGATTCAACAAAAGCGGACAAATTTGGGGGCAACTTGAGCTGTCGGAAAGCTGATTTAACAACAACAACAATTTATGGATCTGACCTCGCTGGCTCTTTCCATTTTGCCCAATCTATGAAAGGAATTCCTCATTAGTACATTTATTAGGTGAATCCACATTTTCGTCTATCAGTTTAAACTTGTAAATTATTACTAAGTTTTTTAAATATAAACTCATTGAGTGTATAATATTCAGAGACCATTCTCCCACAACATAATTTTTTAAAGAATATATAACAGTTGTTTTAATTAATATTAATTGAAGTTCATATTTGGAGTCTATTAAAATATCTCAAATTTAAATATGAGCAAAAGTGCTGAATATATAGCCATTTAATACCGTTTTTTGATAGTGTAAGTTTTCGAAGTGTAACAGTTATTTTTTGTACCTTTATTGGTGATATTCCAGTCAAGTTTATAACTCTGTTATTTCTGATGAATTTGACGATTATCTACTAACCGCATCACGCATTAATAGTGATTAACATATAAATACTTCAAAGCACATATTTTAGATCACAAAAACGTAAAATACAATTAATAATAATAATTCTCATTAAGGTAAGCTCTTTTAAAGTTGTTCCTTTCCTTCGTTTAAGACATACCCGCGCTGTTGCTCGGCATTGCATGCGTCACACATTCCCTTCCCAAAAATCGCACCACCACCGACCAACTTTTGTGAAAGGGCAATGCTTTGGGCCCTCAGAGAGCTTTTCATAAAATGTTGATGCGTTAATAGTTTTGTATAAAACTTATTTTAGATTATATTTTGTTTGAAATACAATCGGTAGTACATAAATAATATTTATTATTTATTTTTTAGTTTTTTTCCAAAAAAATATTTTATATTAAATTTATGTATAAATTAATCTTATCAAGTGATATATCAAAAGATTTGTTTATATATTTTTTATTAGTATTCTAAAGATGAAGTCACATTTTTGCTTCGATTTTCAACGGTTTTTCGGATAATAACGCAGTAGTTGTCACCTCAACTAACTAACGACTCAGTTGTCTGAGGCTTTAAACTTTTGACAATGAAGTTTTCCCAAATATCAAAAGGAACGAAAATGTATGAATATCCTATTGCCATTTGCTCCCTCTATTTTTGGCTCGAGTAATTTCTCAATTTTCACTTTTATTATATTTTAATTTTTACTGGCAATTTTTTTTTTCCTTTTTTAGATTTTAGGGTGAAGAGAAAGTTTTTTTTATTCCTCTATTTGTAAAATATACAAAAATATTTGCCCAAGTAGATTGTGACACCCTAGTTTTTCGGGGGGTCATTCATATTAGGATTATTTTCGTCCTAATGGTCTAGTCACTGTCTAACATGTTTAAATCGGATTGAGAGTTTTAGTTCTATTATATTTTATATATAGAACTATTCGAGACTTTTCTCTTAAGTTATAATGTTATTCAGACTTAATAATAGATGATGTGAGATTCATCTCGCTAGTCTAAATCGATTTTGTAATGAGCTGCGCTTCACCTATAGCAACTAACATTATAAGAGTCTCGCTCTCTCCATCGTATAATTCTGACTCAGTTGGGATTCATCTTATATTTTCGACCGATAATTATGACATTGAAACCAAAATCTCAATGTCGGAATATTATATGGACTAATTTATACCTATCACCCAACTAAAATGAGACTACGAGAGTTGTTGGAGCGCACAAGCAATCGAGAGAGAAGCTTGTGGAAACTCTACAACAACAACAACAACAACAACTCTCTCTCGCTACAACAACAACAACAACAACAACTCTCTCTCTCTCTCTCTCTCTCTCTCTCTCTCTCTCTCTCCAATGAGTTCCTCATCCTCTTCTATACTCCATATTCCTATTCAAATTCTCTTTATCATAATCGTGATCTCCGATCGCTGCAGCAGCTTTGCATGCTACACGCGCATCTTCAGCTTCGGCGACTCGCTGACGGACACGGGCAACTATCTGCAGTCCCTCGACGGCCGTCCCGACCCTGTCCGCAGCCTTCCCTACGGCCAGACCTTCTTCGGCCACGCCACCGGCCGCTTCTGCAACGGCCGCCTCATCGTCGACTTCTTAGGTCCCATCTTCTCTCCGCACCACCAAAGATTATTTCTGAATTATTTTCTATCTAAATCTCAGTCACATGTCTCGTCGTAAAATATATATATATTTGATTACATGTTGTGGGCTCAATTTCCCATATCCTGCATTTGTACGACACATCAATGGGCGTGTTATTCTAAATCATTACATCTAAAGTAGTATTTTAAGTAACATGGTATCAGAATCCGTACTCTCGAAATTTTTAAAATCTCTTTCGTAATTATCACGTCTATTGATTAATTTAATGGGTCAAATTCACTCTTTTTTCTTCCCATTGTGTCATCTATCTTTCGAGTGATTGTAGGTTCAATCATTCTTATTTTTTCTGTCAGTTTACGTGACGTGATTTATCTGATCTGATCTTTATGGTACGCGTGATTCTAGATGTTAAAATTGTTTTTGAATTGTTTTTTATAAGATCGATCTTTTGGGTAACATGCTCTGCTTGGTGCAGCCCAAGCATTAGGATTGCCGTTCCTTCCGCCGTATCTTGCGGGACGGACGGCGGAGGATTTCCCGCACGGGGCCAACTTTGCGGTCGCCGGGGCCACCGCAATGAACGGCTCCTTCTTCGATGCAAACGGGGTCACGGTGACGTGGACGGAGTACTCGTTGGGCACTCAGCTTCAGTGGTTTAAGAAGCTGCTCCCTTTGATCTCCTCTGATTCAGGTTCGCTTCTCTCTTTGCGGCATTTCGTCGAGCACGTTGTGTGCGTGCGTCGCTTGCTTGCTAATTAGCCAAAATATGAAGAATTGTGTGTCTATTTTGGATATTGTGTGTGTTGCTTGTTCTTAGATCTCTCCGTCGAATGTTCAAATTAATGTAGGAAAAACCACACCAATGTGTAGGATTTTGGGAGAGTATGTACCGAGTGTTCGATTCTAGCTCCGAATTTCAATGTAGTTTACCCTTCGTGTGTTAAAAGAAGACATCCTAAATGACCACTTTGGTTTCAAAGATGTGATGAATTGTAACTAGAAATGCGGCAAATTCAGGGCCAAGAGTAAAAGCAATCGATGTCGTCCACAAAAATACTCGTATCGTAGACAAAAAATTGTCTTAGAATAGAGTGTACACTATAACATCATAACATTTAAAACCATATTATTAGTTCAATCATTACTGTAATGTTTAAGATCTTCCTGTACGATATAGGGGTTATAAGATATACACATTTCCACTCTTTGGACAGTAAATAAGAACTCCAACAAGCTAATCTAGTTACCATAATTATTTATAAGCATCTGTCAAACCGAGCACCGATGCATTCTTGACTAAATTACATGCAAGCAGCATGTTTATGTAATAAAAAGTTTTGTTGCATTACATTAACCATTGCTGATAAATTTTAACAGCACAATTTTCCGACTTGGTTGCTCAACTCATCTTGACTTTCAATTATGCTGTTTTTCAACTCATCTTGACTTTCAATTATGCTGTTTTTCAACTCATCTTGACTTTCAATTATGCTGTTTTTCAACTCATCTTGACTTTCAATTATGCTGTTTTTCAAAGTGTAGTAACTTGTGTCCATCAATTTAGGTATGTCAAATGCCAATATGAATGTCGGTCCTGGTTACTGTTAATATTTGGACCATAATTTACCTCATAAGGGCAAGAAATTGCGAGTAATACAAGGTTTTTGCAAGATTTTGCCCTTTTCTGATGTCCGTAATAATCAAATCCGGAGTTCCACGAATCTCCAAACGAAGCTTCACGTACCCTGGTCTTCAAAATCATCTTAGAACTCTTGACTCAAAGGCTGTAATTGTGTTGCTTGAGAGCTGAGACTATCTTGGCGTCGTTAAGTAGCTAATTCTACATTACTTGAACCTCTCGATAGACGATGAACTTGTTGGTTCGAGATTGATAGTAAAATTAATACATTTTGAAATTTTGACTTGCTATACAAATTTGGTAATTAGGTGGTAATTCATTCAAAAGCTTAACTACCAGGAAATAGCTAAATTTTCATACATTCAGCTGTTGACAAAGTCGATAAACCATTTGCCATTGTATTGAAGATGCTCTTGGCTTGTTGAAGTTTTGTTCTGCTCCACAGGGAACCTCTTTTGTGTCGGGTAAAGCGTTACAGCAATCGTGCCATTTTACCTATTGTTACTGCTTACTGCTTCTAGTGCTTCATGGCCCTTATCCACCCTTTACAGATATTAAAATAAATATGAGTCGAGTTAGTAATAAATGTTTTATGTAGATCGGAGCAAGATCATGAACAGCTCGCTTTTCCTTGTGGGTGAGATCGGAGGAAATGACTACAACCATCCACTCTTCCAAGGCAAAACTATCGAGGAAGTGCGCTCTTTTGTTCCGAGTGTCATCACTACCATCGGATCTGCAATCAACGTGAGTGCCATTTCTTTTCTCTCAACAGATCATTTTCAAAGGGGTACAACGTATCGATGTCCCAGTACGACTTTAATACTCGAACCTTCTAATGGATTAAAATTTTATCCCTGACCTTAAGAAAGAATAGTCCGTACATTTGAATTGCAATATACGAGGAGGTTTATGATCTTAACTGTTTAAATGAAGAAATAGTCCATACATTTGAATTGCAATATATTAGTGTGCCATCTGAAACATCATCTGCTGAACTTTGAACTTTAGCCCGCAGGATCTGATTGAACTCGGCGCGAGGACATTGGTGGTGCCGGGTAACTTCCCAATGGGATGTGTCCCGACGTACCTCATCGAATTCCAAAGCCCAGAGGAGGAAGATTACGACCCGCAAACAGGTTGTCTTAAGCAGTTGAATGAGTTTGCGGAGTACCACAACCGCCAACTTCTGAATGAGTTGGACAAGCTTCAAAGGCTTCACCCTCATGCTACAATAATCTACGCCGATTATTATGGACCTTCAATGAATGTTTATCATTCGCCGGAACAGTTTGGTGAGTTCTTTTTCCTCTTGCATTTCCAATGATGAATATCTTTTTTTCTCCACAATAATCCTGCGAGTTTTTTTCCTTTTTTCTTTTTCCTTCTTACTTCTAACGTTGTGTTAGGGGGTTCTTTAAAAAAGAATAATTTAAGAAGTCAAGAAGAAGAATGAATTGCTTATTGCTAATCCTTTAGATTCCTCTGAAATTACAACCTATCACTAAAAATGCTCTAATCAAGCATTTCGCTTGAATATATTTATTATGTTGTCTGCAGCTACCTTAGACCCTACTCTTTGCATCTCAGATGTAACCTATTCTGACCTTTCTGATGTAAAGTTCTTGGACTTCTTGGTACTGTAGTGGAAATAATTTCCTCCTGCATTCAATATAATAGAGAACCATGACCTAAATTTAGAAATTTTAGCCAAGGATGTTTCGGCTTTGTTTATATTTTACTTTTTTGCTTTATTTCTGTCTGATTTAATACATCTGGTTATGTACTACTCTTTTCTTGTTTTTGGTGGTTGCTTTGCAAGTTACTCCTTTTTTAAGGATCAAAGAAGGATAAGTTACTGGTAAACTTTCCTCCTTTTTTTTTTTTTTCATTTTTGTTGACAAAAACAGTACAGTTCTAGGATTTGCAAACTACTATGCAAGTTCATCCATAGGTGCTTCAATCACATAGAACCTGAGTGAAAACAATAGCAATGAAACACAAAAGATATCATAGAAGGTCAAAAGCTAGTGTCATGTAGGTTGACTTGGTGTCCTGTGCTTCCTGAAGTTTATTATAACGAAGTTGAAAATTGACTTCCGCTACTGAAGGCATGCTTTACTATAATGGAGCTAAAAAGGATTAATTCCAATTACGTAATGTTTTACTAGTCCTGATTCTATACAACCACAATCTCTTCCTAAAACAAGTGCTTCCGAAATTCAAGGACATAAGACCAAGAGAAACAAAGCAATTCAGCAGATTATCTGCTCTCAGGCAATCCTTTTAAATGAAGATTGATGTGGTGACAGGAATCAAGGCACCCCTCAATGCGTGCTGCGGAAGTGATGCTCCTTACAACTACACCCCATCAGTATACTGCGGGAGCCCAGAGTCAATCGTATGTGCCGATCCATCAAAGTATGTTTCCTGGGATGGGTTACACTTAACCGAGGAGGCTTACAAGATAGTTTCTCTTGCGATGTTACAAGGGCCGAATGCTCTTCCTGCTCTAAAAGCGTGCGCTAATAATCAAACCACCAATAATCAAACGAGCGCTGCGCGTGTTCTCTATCCGCGCCACTTGCAGTGGATAAGCTGGACAATTGTACTCTCCACTCTATTGTAGCTGTTGGTTTCTATGGAGGAGAAATAGAGCTAGATTTTCCTTTACACAAGTGCCACTCATGCGTAAGTTTCTTATTCTGTGTTATTGCTGTTGTTCTTTCTTTGACAATTTATTCTATGTGGCATACGAGGCATATAGTGATTTGTTATAGAGAAGCACTTTTGTAGTACTGAGATAAAGTGATTAGTTATAAACTAAACTTGAGTTATGCCTTGTGCTTGGCGTTATCTTTCGATTACCTGTTTGAATAGCCAACTACTTTTGAATTTCTTCCTGTGATATGATTATGCGAAGCTGATTAAGGAAAAAATGTTTTATTTAGCAATGATGAATAGTGGATTTTGGAAAAGCTTAGCTTAACAGACTAAAATTAATCAGCATGAAACTCGGCAAGAAATCGTTGTTATTTGGTAGATCCGCTTACTTAATCAAAAGATCATATAGGTTTGGTACACTAATTTGACCTAGTGATTTATACTTTGTGATTCAAAATATGTGTCTCTCACAATGTGTAGTTCATTCTCCAAGTGATGTTTAGTGTTGGCTTTGTATACAGGGATGAATTAATATCCTGTTTTCTTCCTAAATCTTCCTGCTTCATTTGACCATAGGAACTGGGCTGGGTAGTTTTCTCTAATGAGTGGTGTTGTAATTAAGATATATATGACTCCTAATTCATTTTAACCAATTCTTAACCCTAATTCATTTTAACTAATTCTTAACCAAAATGATGAAGAAATTATATTGTGACATTATAAAGAGAGTTATATGATAGTACTTAACAAATTCTTAGACCAAGTCTTTGTGCAATTGTTTGAACAAGTCTTGTAGTCTGAGCTTGAAATATGCATCAAAACTTTTTGCACTTTCCTTTTCGACTCTCTGTTAATTATTTAGAAATTGGCTAACTATTTTGACTAGGAGGTGACATAATATATATTGTCATATGGTAAAATATCTAAGGAGTTGGGTTAGAATACTATTAATAGTATTTATTCTTTTTTACTATCAAATTTTTAGTCTTTATATCAATTCCTTAAATCATTTCTAACTATTGGATTAAATATTATAACCCAGTGGAGACCACTTAATCCTAAGGGACTAATATCATACTAACCCTATAATTTTTCATCTAAGGGTTAAAAATTTAATAGCATAAAGGAGCAAATACTATCAATAGTATTCTAGCCCGACTCATATCTTAGTATATGATGATAGTTAATTAGTATCGAAGTGAATTGGATTGGACCTTCTCTTAAATGGGCCCAAGAACATTTTATTATTATTATTATAAGTGAAAATACAAAAAAACTTTCTTATAAGTACTTGTTTTTTAATTTTCCTCCCATCACTTTCAAAAACTTATATTTTATTCTCTCAAAATTTCATATTAATGCACTTAGCCCTCTTTCATCAGAATTTTGTCACTGTTTCGTTTATTTCTTATAATTTATATCGAAAATATCATTGAAAGTGATAAAAATATATTAAAGGTTACTTCGCACTTTCTATTAATGCGGTAAACTTATGAAAATATTTTTAAAATTTTGAAAAGGTGAAATGCAGGTTTTTTAACGTCAGAAAAGAAAAGTGAAAAGAAGATATGTGTAAAAGAATTTTCTGTGTCTAGCCATTTTTATATCAAAGAATCTCGCGAGCTTTTACTTGTGAAAGTACAAACAGAGATCAAAACCCCTCACCTCACCGACCGTCCCTAGAACAAGTGGCAAAAGGCTTGATGGTTGATACCTGAGGTCCCAAGTTTGAATAATAGTTAATTCACATTTTCAACTAAGTTTATTTCTAAATGAAATAAACGAAACAGGTAGTGTGCTACCTATCTCTCAAAATAAAAATAAAAATAAAAATAAATACCCCTCACCTCAAAGACAAGAAGCCGGGTACAACCAGTTGAGCCAAGCCAAAAAGATGTTCTTATGTAGGGCTGGCAAACGAGCGAGCCGGCTCGCGTTCGACTCGTGTTCGGCTCGATATTCGGCTCGCTCGAGCTCGACTCGAAATTAAATGAGCCGAGCTTGAGTATTACTCGGCTCGTTCGAATTAGGCTCGAAAAGCTCGAAAGCCCGAAATATATATATATATATATAAAATGTATTTTAATTATATATAGGCTTTAATTTAATTTGGGCCATTATTGTTGGCCCATAAAATAAACCCAACAAGTACAATCGTGCAATTGAGCCCAACTCTAAATTTACATAACACACTCTCTTTCAGACTTTTACTGTTGCACATAACCCTAAAATATGATAATATTCAAATTTTCAAATCCCTAATTTTTTTTTCCTCTCTCTCTCTCTCTCTGATCCTCACCCAGTCAGGCAGTCACCCTAGCTCACATTTCTTATAATTATTTTGTATTTTGAACTATTGAACATGTTGTATCAAATTATAGGTAATGTTCTATAAAAAATAAATTATTGATTATATTATGTCGAGAATTTCAATCGGCTCGTTTAGAGCTCGAGCTCGGCTCGACTCGAAATTAGGCTCGCTCGAGTTCGGCTCGAATTAATTTCAAGCCGAGCTTGAGCCTAGATTTAGGCTCGAAATTAATTTCAAGCCGAATTTGAGCTGACATAAGCTCGCTCGAGCTCGGCTCGTTTCCACCCCTATTCTTATGTACTTAAATTGACATTGATTTTACAATAGCAATCTTTGTATAAAATAATTAATAAAAAAAAGGGTTAAATTTTCAACTCAAAAATGGGATACTTGTCAAACAATTTTAAGATGACAAAAATGCTCCTTTTAATTCAATCCCAAGATAGTAGGGTGAAATGTTAATCCAAATTGACTTTGATTAAATTGACTTTAATGATTTCAAAGTCGTGATTTTATTGGACCACTTAGGGCCCGTTCGTAATTGAGGGCAATCAACGCTATTACACAAAATAGAGTTAGGGCAAAAGTTTACAAAACTATGATATTTTTGATTGATCATACAAAATACATCATAACTAATTTATTACGATAAGTGCAATGTAATATTAGGTATGAAAATAAATATAATATATTTTTATCGTATATTCTCACCGCACTTTAACATACCATTCCTGCAATTATAAACTGAAACTATATGCTTGAAAACAAAAAAAAAAAAATGGAGAAAGCCTTCTCTATAACTAGCAATATAGGATTTGTAATAATATGATCAAATTTTGCTTTCTATCATTGTCTAATGTGTAAATTATGAAAATACTTTTGGCCTGAAGCAAATAAATTAGTTAAACTCCGAAAAACTATTTGTTCGCAAAAAAATTTTTCATAAAAAAAACATCATTTTTAGAGTATTTGGTTTCCAAATAAAAACTTTGAAAAACAAAAATACTAGCTTTTTATCAAATCTTAAAAAAAGGTTTTTAAGAAAACTATTTTTTCTGTAAATCAAATAGACGAAAAAGTATCTTCTAATTAAAAAAACCTATTTTAGAATTTTTTTTTTATTTGAGACCCTTTTAATTTTTAATTTTTTGAATTAAATTTTTATAGTTAATTAAGTTAAAAAAGTTAATTAAATTTATACTCAATTAGATATTAGTCTTTAATGAATTCAGTTTTATATTCGCTGAAAAATAATTTAAACTAGTAAATCTAATGAACCATCAATCAATTTGGTGGCACTCCTAATTTATTTGGCTAAAATTACTCAAAATTTGAAAATTAAAAGTCAATAGTCTCAATAAATAATATATAAGTGAAAAAATGCTGCTTGTACACTCAAATTTAGGGTATAAATCTTAAAAACTCATTTTAAATTTTTTTAATACTAAAAAAAAGACCTGATTAGATTAGTAAGAAAATATTAGCCTCTAGATGGATAAGGTGCAAAATTTAAGTTCATTTCATGGATCCCTCTATATAAATAGTTGAACAAGCTATTTAAGAATGCTCTAAACTTAAAACTTTTCAAACCAAATATATATGGCCTAATTAATTAGTATGTAACCCGAATTAAACCCCCATTTTTTATTGGATTAATACTACATTTTCGAGTGGAATATTATACATATCCATGCACACTTGGTGGGAAAAGCTTGCACTACTACAAATGGCCCCGCATGTCCACGTCCTGAACCAATTATATACCTAACCCCCGTTGAAATAAACTTCAATTAATTGATAACGATCACGTAGGTACGTGCGAGAGAGAGTGTCTGTTAAATATAAAAATATTTAAACACCGTTCTCTAACAGCTTAAGTTTTTAGAGTACAACGGTTGTTTCATATAATATCAGAGCAGGAGGTCCTGAGTTCGAGTCACGCCAGGCTTCTAGCATATTAATTTCCTCCCATTTAATTCAAGCCCACGTCATGAGCCGATTAAAAAGTCTCGAGCCCAGTCGTGAGGGGGAGTGTTAAATATAAAAATATTTAAACACCGTTCTCTAACAGCTTAAGCTTTTAGAGTACAACGGTTGTTTCACATGGTATCAGAGCAGGAGGTCCTAAGTTTGAGCCCGCCAGGCTCCTAGCATATGATACTATGTGAAACAACCGTTGTACTCTAAAAGCTTAAACTGTTAGAGAACGGTGTTTAATATTTTTATATTTAACACTCCTAACATATTAATTTCCTCCCATTTAATTCAAGCCCACGTCATGGGCCGATTAAGCTTTTAGAGTACAATGGTTGTTTCACATGGTATCAGAGCAGGAGGTCCTAAGTTCGAGTCACGCCAGGCTCCTAGCATATTAATTTCCTCCCATTTAATTCAAGCCCACGTCATGGGCCGATTAAAAAGTCTCGAGCCCAGGCGTGAGGGAGAGTGTTAAATATAAAAATATTTAAACACCGTTCTCTAACAGCTTAAAGCTTTTAGAGTACAACGGTTGTTTCACAGTGTCGAGATGTTCTATTAATTTGCATGATCTTCTACGCCGTTGCATAGTAGGAAGAGCATGTTTACTTTTGCTGATGTTAGAAGCAGCATATATTAATAGTATACTGAGATATTTTTAACACCTTTTTTCGCCGTTTTTGAATATTATTTTTGAATTACTTCTTTCTTAATTATCACCTATATTGATACTTTGAGTAAAATTATGTCAGAGCGAATTGAATAAGCGAAATCCGAGATGCGGCCGAGTGTCTGAGGCCGATAATGAGATTGGAATTAGTAGCCGCTTCTGTCATCCTAGACAGACAATTCGCCACCAAAAGGAAGAGGAAAGATGAAAGCGGATCCCCCTGCCTTACCCCCTTTTTCACCTTAATTTAATTAGTGGGCTCACCATTAGCTAAAATGACTATTTTGGGGTTTCAAACATAGAGTCGGATCTAACCACACTACTTATCGTTGAAACCCCACCAGTTCAAGATCTTGAATAAGGACGGCCAGTGGATGCAGTCGAAGGTCTTATCAAAGTCGACCTTAACCCCAACTCCTTCTACATTGTGTTTACTTCTCCATCCAAAGAGCTCACGAACCATTGGATAAGTATCAGTGATATTCCTTCCCTTCAGAAAGACCGCTTGGTTTGGGAAAATTAGCTCCGGCATAATTGCATCAAAACGGTTGGTCAAGACCTTATATATAATCTTTTGGATCATAATGTAATGTTTTTTTTTTTATTTGTGATTCGATTCACCCCCACCGAGGCTCACCTCCCTCACTCATGTAGCTTAGCTCATTCTTTTTATGAATGAAGCAGATAGTGTACTACATTTTCTTCACAAAAAAAAAAAAATTGCATCAGAGTTTGTTAATTATCTCTCATGCATGTCAGTGTATAGGCTATGATTCACACGATCACCGTCATTTGCACGAGTAAAAAATATTATGATTATTTTTGAATCATTTGATTATTCTTTTCGATGACAATTTTACCTGCAACAGGAGCTTTACATTTTTTTTTTGCCTATTAAATTTTTTTTTTTTTTGAAAACAACTGAGACGAAAGTAATTAAAAGCAGAACCACTAATTTCAACTGCCTCAGCAGCAACATCTTTTACTGGGTAAAACCTATTCTTTTCTCCTTTCTTGTGAGAAAGTAAATAGTAAAACATATATAATTGATATCTTATCTTATATCTATAGCTCCGGGACTACGTCAACCATCACTGGCTACTTATACACCGGCTCTCTTCTTCCTCCTCTACTTGCACCATACATCCTCCATTATCTCTCTCTCCACCATGGCCATGACTGACCCAACCAAGCTTCCGAAGTTCTCGAGCTGCCGCGGCGTCTCCTTCGAGATCCAACCCTCGCCGTCGAGCCCCTTTGCGATCCCACCGACATCGAACAGCCAAACCGCAAACCAGGCCGGCCGATGGGTCTGGCTCCCGTGGTCGTCTCAAAATGCCACTTCCACCGTCGTCCCTTCAGCCAACTCCCACCGTTCCATGAGCCGCGCTAGCAGCCACTTCTGCGACCTCTCCGACGACGGCAACGACGACAAGGAAGAAGACCGAGTAGACGACATCGAAGCGCAACTCGACGACGAGCAACCAGCGGAGCCAAAGAAGCAGCAAGAGCAACCGATACTAGTGACTCCTCCGGGAAGCGCTTCTGTGAAAAAGCCGACCCCGCCGCCTCCGCAGGAGTACTCGCGCCTCGCCGTCGTACTCCTGGACCAGGGCTTGTTCACCGTCTACAAGCGCCTCTTCGCCGCGTGCTTTGCGCTCAACACAACCGCGCTAGCGCTCGCCGCCACGGGCCATTTCGACTACGCCAAGCGGAGAGCCGCGCTCTTTGCCATCGGCAACGTCTTAGCTCTCACCCTCTGCCGCAGCGAGGCGCTCCTCCGCGTCGTCTTCTGGCTCGCCGTCAAAGCCCTCGGCCCCGCGTGGGTCCCGATTCCGGTCAAGACCGCCGCCACCGCCTTCCTCCAATCCCTCGGCGGCATCCACAGCGGCTGCGGCGTCTCCTCCGTCGCGTGGCTCGTATACGCTCTAATCCTCACTCTCCACCGCCGCAGCGAGACATCGCCCGAGATCATCGCCGCGGCCTCTTCCGTCCTCGCCTTGCTGTCCCTCTCCTGCGTCGCTGCATTCCCGCTCGTCCGCCACCCCCACCACAACGTATTCGAGCGGACCCACCGCTTCGCCGGCTGGACAGTTCTCGCAATTTTGTGGGCCTTCGTCCTCCTGACGGCCAGCTACCACCCGGACACCAAATCCTACCACCGCATCAACGCTTCCGAGCTCGCGAAGCGGCAAGAATTCTGGATTACCGTACTCATCACCTTCTTCACTATTTTGCCGTGGGCGACGGTGCGGAGAGTCCCCGTGTCCGTCACCGCCCCGTCGGGCCACGCTTCGATCGTGAAATTCTCCGGCGGGGTGAAAGCAGGCCTGCTCGGCCGCATAAGCCGGTCGCCTTTATCCGAATGGCACGCGTTCGGTATCATATCCGACGGCGAAGAAACCCACATGATGCTCGCCGGCGCGGTCGGGGACTTCACCAAGGGATTGGTGTTGGACCCGCCGCAGCGTATCTGGTGAACATGTACCGGAGGGTGGTGCTCGTCGCGACCGGATCGGGGATCTGCGTGTTCCTGTCCTTCCTGCTGCAGCCGTGCGCGGCGGCGGTGTGCGTGGTGTGGGTGGCGAAAGGCGTGGAGGCGAACTTCGGGAGGGAGATTACGAATATGGTCACCGGCGGCGGCGCCGGGTGGGGGGAGAGGAAGGCGGTGGTGCACGACACGGCGGTGCTCGGGAGGCCGAATGTGGCAGAGATGGCGGTGGAGGCAGCGAAGGACTGGGAGGCGGAGGTGGTGGTGGTCACCAGCAATCCACAGGGGAGTAGTGATGTGGTTAGGGCTTGTAAGATGGCCGGAATACCTGCATTTGGACCCATTTGGGATTCTTAATTTATTTATTTACTTAAAACACTGCTTTCTGTGCACCTACGGATTAGATGTATATCGTTCATCCAAAAATTTTTATTTTCTATTATCTTATTATTTTTTATTATTAAATTAAATGATATCTGATTCAAAAAATATTACAGTGCTCTTAATCCATAAACTCTTTTATATTTTTAATATATAAAAAAACAGAAAATAATAAGAGAAGAAGTAATATAAACCCTTATATGAGAGAATAGAAAATTTATATTATTCCCTTTTAAGGTGTCCAGATAGCATTACTCTAGTAAAAATTCAAAACATTTTGTGAATCCCAAAATGCACTGGATGCAAGATTTACACCCAAGGGATATATATTTGGAACACTTTTGAGTAAGTGTCTCATTTATACTAAAACTTAAAAAAAATCTGCTAATGCCTAAATATAAAGCCCAATCCAACCAAAAATAAAAGATTACTCTACTTAACCCACCACACCCAGTCCATTTGGCCCGATTACAAACAGAAAAGAAAAAAAAAGAAAAAAAGAAAAATCAATTGCCATCTTTTCTTCTTTCTTCACTCAATCCACTGAAATTTTAGACGAATAACCTTTTCTGTCGTCCTCCTCCGCCACCGCAGCCAACGAGATAGAGTTTCGGCGGTTGCTAAATGTTTAAATAAGTGTTGGTAAATTAGCAGTACTTTTTTAGGTTATAGCAACACTCTTTAACTGTCACTATATACCTAACGATCCCACATGTAGCAACACTTTTTAAAAGTGTCGGTAATTTTAGCTAGCAGCATTTTTTTGATATGTACCTGCATTTAAAAGTGTCGCTATAGACCGTTTTTATTGTAGTGCATGTGTAATATATTTTTACAAAATAAATATTAAATAAAAGATAATGGATTATTAACCATTTCTCTCGCGTATTAAAAATAGTAAACAATTTACAATTTTCTATACGAACAATCCTAAACTCTAAATCCTAAACCGTAAACCTACAATCAGTTACCGTTTTATGATTACTTTGTACGGGATGAATATAACTATTTGCCCAAATAAAATTTTTTATTTTATCTAATTAAAATTTCATAAAATTGTTTATAAAGTTTTCCTCCAACGCTCTCGTGCTAAAAAAAGAACGCTGTTCTTCAAGTGCTACATATTATTTCAACATACCTTTTTGGTATATAATTATTTATTGTGATACTTTAATAAACATCTTTTGAAAATGCCTTGGACGAGTCTTATGCTAATATCAATCTTCAATAAATTAATTAGGAGCGAGTTCAACCGTAAAGTATATAGTTTAGTCAAGAGTTATTTATTTAAATAAACACTTATAAAAAGCTAACTTGTATAAAAAATGTCACGGGGATTAATTATAGCATTTTTAATAATTAAGTAATTTATTTCTGCTACAATAATTTTTAACTAATTTATAATACAATTTTTATAAGCAGATGCAGTTATGCAGGGAGATGTTACTGCAAACACAACATTCTTCTTCATGAAAGTAAAATGAAAAAAATGTGTGTATAAATGTCTGTTTGGTGTTAAGTATGATCTAAGCCTTGAATCTCGAATGCAGGTAAATATCACAATTTTCAATTAAAATGTGGTTCGAACTATTCGGTTATCGGGTTAGTGAAGATTTATAGTTAATTCTTAGTTGAATTAGAATAAATATTTAAATCTATTGAAGATAAATTATTTAAAATTTAGATATTAATTAGAGTAGGATTTCTAATTTTAGTGAATTAAGATATATTTTGGGGTTAGTTATATATATATAGCTTATGTATTCAGACCGTACTTGTGCACGAGTGGATATAAGGTAGAAAAGAGAGAAGTTTTTATAGTTTATAAAAAAAAAAGAGAGAGAGGAACGAGAGAGATTCAGAAAAAGAGTTTGTTATAAAGTTATTTTATTGCATGATAAACTAATTTTTTTTTATATACTAATTTTTTTATCCGTATTTTTTTAAAAATTTTTTCTCTTTTTTTTGGCCGTGTCCGTTTTTGCTAAGAAAACGAGTTTATGATAAAAATTCGATTTGACACTTTTGTTACGAAATCCCAACAATCGATATGCGATTTATAACAATTGGTATCAGAGCGGCCGGTTACAGATTCTCATAATTTAGTACATGATGAGTACCAGATTTTTAATAGTAACTAATATAAAAATTCTTACAAATATGAGATAAGAGCCCTAAAGCCAAAATCACAATAAGCGAAAAGGCAAAAAAAAATGGTTACACCTTTGTTTTTTATTATTTAAGGAAAAAAAAGCTAAAATAGAATTCTATACAGTGACGTAAATAGATTTCTCAAATTTTTCTTCTCTTTCTCATCGTAATCATCCATTAAAATGATAAAAGGTTAGAAATTTAGGAGTATAAGAGCTGCTGTGCTCCTAATAATACAGTAACCCTACTCTCTCTCTCTCTCTTTCTATATATATATATATAATTTTAGCAATGCTCTGATACCTTACTTTAGTCTTAATCATTAATTTTCAAACAAATTTTGTACTTTTTATTTTTTTTTTCAAGAAAATCAAATAGTTTCTACGACTAAACAAAGTGCCTATACCCATACGCATTCCAGAATAATGGCCTAGTTAGGAGAAAATAGGAAAAAGAAACAAATTCAATTTGCAAATAACAATTGATATTTTTCTCCAAAAGTGTTGTGGCTAATTAGAATTAGAAAATATCTATAAATCTATATGAAGTCACAATATTT
Source organism: Ananas comosus (assembly GCF_001540865.1). Classification (NCBI taxonomy): domain Eukaryota; kingdom Viridiplantae; phylum Streptophyta; class Magnoliopsida; order Poales; family Bromeliaceae; genus Ananas; species Ananas comosus. Next base: position 8,708,785 of record NC_033636.1, read on the forward strand.
TTTGCCATGTGGTATGTTATCTTTCATTCTCATAGTTAAACTTTAAATTAAACCACCTTTTCCTCTTCTCGACGCCCAACTCTTCATCTTCCCACTCCTCTAATTATATGTAAGGTGCAATATTTAATTACATGCACCATATTAATATTTTATTAATAAGTGAGCTTTATAACTTCTAACTATAATTTTATTTTTTTAACAGTTGAATTTAGTCATGCAAATTGGTTGTACTTAATATGGTATAGCTTTCTATATATTAATAAGCTGTAAATATAAATTTTATTAAAATTTTAAAATTTTGCTTTTAGTATTTACTTGCTGTATCGTGCGGGTCTTTACACTAGTATTAAATAAGTTTTGAAAACAAATGATCGAATTACCATATGTATCTTCTGTTGTTTTGATGTGCTTCGCTGATTCATCATTATTATCCTAATAAAGAAATTTTACTACAACAATTTTTTTGTCTTTTTTCATATGAAAATGATGAGAAATATCCATCATATTATCAATGCTACATTTGAGGCACAAATTTATGCTTTACGTAATTTGCTCATATAATATGTAGTAGGTCATTAACCTGAACAATTTTAAAAAAATAATTAAATTTTAAAAAAATCTTTAAATAAATTTAATTTTTTTAGGAAAATTTTTTTGCATCAGAACTTTTTTACTTAATGTAGTGCACCATGATTAAGGACACAAATTGATTTGTTTTTGTTAGTTTCTGCTTTTATTTTCAGCGATCATAATTTTTATCAAAAATTTAATATTATACAATTTTATTTGGATTGACATAATTATAAATATATTGAAAATCAAAAATTTGAAAGAGTAAAAAAATGCTAATCTCGTCATCAATTAGCATGACAACAGAGAGACTCTTCACGACAGATAACAAAATTAGTATTTTTTATTTTTTTATAAAAATTTAATTTACGGTGGAATTTTAACTTCATTAAAATAAAAAAAAATTCTAAACCTTTAAAAATAGAAAGTTTTAAATTTAAGCATTTTCAACTCAAGCGGCCACAAGCTTCTGATGGCCGTTTCCTGTTTCAACCTCCACTGCGCCGTCCCCAACCTCCGTCTCCTTCCTCCGCCTCCTCCTCAATCCGAAACCCTAACCCTAACCCTAACCACAACCCGTTGCCACCACCCATCACCTTCGCTTCCCCGCGTCACCGCCCCTCCCTTCCACGCGAGAAGGAGAGCCCTCTTCTCCTCCTCCATTTCCCACTCCCCTTCTCCCTTCCCTCGACCCTTCGCGTCGACAGCTTCGACAATGGAGGGTACGGCGAGAGTGGAGGACCACGAAGCCTCCTCCATGAAGCTCCTCTTCGTGGAGATGGGCGTCGGCTACGATCAACATGGGTTGGCTATGCTCTCTCTCTCTCTCTCTCTCTCTAGCTCAATCCCTCTCTCCCTCTCTCCATTATCGCTTTGTTAACTCGTATTCGTAATTAGACAAGATATCACTGTGGCGGCTATGAGAGCTTGTAGGGATGCGATCTCTTCCAATTCCATTCCTGCGTTCCGGCGAGGTATCGGCTCCTTCGTTCCCAAAATGAGCTCTATTTCGCTTTTTTTTTTTTTATTTTGATCTTTTGAGGGAATTTTTAGCTACACTGTTGTTGTGATTTGGTAAAGTGCTGAGCATGCTTGTTTGTGCTTGTTGCGTTTGGTGGTAAGTGATCCGAAGCTTTTGGTGTTTTGGGGAATTAAGGTTTATTGGTTTTTGTGGGTTGGTAGTGAAACTAATCTTATTTGAAGGACTTTAGTGGCTGGGATGAATTAATATGGAGATCTGGGGTTGAAATTAGGATTTTGATTTTACTCCCTTGCAGGGTCGATACCGGGCGTTAATTCAGACCAGATGAAGCTTCAGATCAAGTTAGGGGTTCCTCGATCGACCCAGCATTTGCTCGATGCCGAGAGGGTGAAATCCATCTTTCCTTAGTAAGTATTCTATTTCTTTTTGTTTATTTTTGAATTTCTTAGTGAGGATATGCTGGGTAAAATTTTTATGTGTTATAGTATGATGCGGTTTCCTAGTTCGGCCTGGTCATGCTTAGGTTAATCTGTATGAAGCATGATCTGAAATCATTGAAGAAATTAAAATGGATGTTGTGCGTCTTGAAATTTTGAAATGAACATGATAAGGTAGCTCTTTAGCGAGATATGGGCATGAAATGGACTCATTTTTTCTGTCAAATTTCCTAGATTGCAGATTCCTTTCCTTTTGTAATTTGGTAATAGCATATAAGCAATTGGGCTACATTCCCTTCTTTTTCTGCATTCAAGAAGGAAAGGCTAGAGAACAACCTTTGTGGGGCTGGTAAAACAGAAATGCAAAATGCATGTTGAGTAGGAAAGATGATGATAAACCCTGTGTTACCTGAACTAATTTTGGTTTTAGCTGCTTAGGGTGCATCTGCAAAATAGGGAAAGGCATGTGTGCAGATAAGAATGTGTTGATAAATCAATAAAATTCGTGGATATTGGGACTCGTGTGGTCAACATTTAACTCCATGTAAAAGCCAATATGAGAAAATTCTACCACTTATGCCCAATATGCCTCTTCATCATCACACATATGTTGGTCGTTTCCTTCTATCCTGCTACAATCTCCGCAGAATGTGTGGCTATGTACAGATTGAAACTTGTGACGAAGAACATACTAAGATAGTAGTTTAAATCATGTTTACATTCTTATCGAGTGATGATTTTCCATTTACTTGGGGTAACCAAAACAGGGATCGAATGTACTGTTTTCTTAAGAAAATATTGGGTTTAAGGCATACTTGAATCCCTAGTTGTCTTTGGCACCAAGAACGCTGGGTACTTTGATTGTATAGTAAACATTTTATCTGATCCATGTTCGTTCTTCTTAATGCATGTCGCCTCTGTATTTTAATGCACTAGGAAATTTCCAAGTAATCTATTATGACTGCCGATTACTTAGTCACCTACCAACTTCTAGGGAGGAAAGGGCATTATGGACCATTTAAGATACAAGAATATTTTAAGCTTTAACTTGTTCGGTAGCCAAGAAAACATCAATTATGTGACACCATTCAAATTGTGGTGTTAGGAGATAACAGTAAATAAGGATTTCGTTGATCCATGACTAATTAGCAGATTTACTGAATTAGGTCATTTCTTGAACTTCATAACCTACAAGATTGCCAAGATTTCTTGGTAAGTCATTGGTCTTTTGCTAGTTTGATGGCGTCAGAGGCTATTATTGAATTTTTTAAAGGAGAATTGCCATATGTTTTCTTTATGGACCTTTCATTTGAACTTGCTTGTTCAACTGTGTCCATTTCAAACTTGTCTCATTTACAAACTTTGTCTATTTTCATTTAATATAACGAAAAAACCTCAGAAGCCGAGAAAGAAAGTGAGCAGGAGAGAGATCTATTCACTACCATGAACCATCCTAGAAAACTAGAAATAAAATATAAAGGTGATACATGGCCTCAGAATTTTACTGACGTTGTAGGTCGTGCTGACTTATGATCGTGACTTTTTGATGCGATCTCCAGGGTGTGAAATTTCATAGCAATGAGATTTATTTAATCGTTTATAAAGAGGCGGTATGAAAAGCTTCTATCAAATACTGTAGACTGTTTAATCACTCTATGGCGGTCAACCTGGTTTAAGTTGTTGCTTCATGAGAATGCTTTTCATGATCTAGACTACTGTTAAGTTGTTACTTCTTTAGATTTTTGAGAAGTTAAATGTAGAAATGACCCAGATCTTTCGGCCATTTCGTTAATAAACATAAATTCTACTCTTTGTTACTTGAATTTTGAGAATGATCAACTCAACCAATGAACACATTTCTTACAATGATTGTCTCTTTATGTTGTAGTGGTAAGATTATTAGTTTTGAGGTCGTCGACGGAGGGATGATATGCTCAAGTGGTGTATGCCTCGAAGCAATGGGAGATAAAAATGATGATTGCTATATAGTCAATGCTGCTGTTTATGTAGGTTATTGATGTTTTCATTAGTCTCTTATTTTTATTTCTCATATGTAGAATAATCTCCTATGTGGAATGTGCTCTCTATATGCTTTATATTTGTACATTGTTAGCTTGTAATTGTATTAAAGATGTTCTCTTTTTTGAAAACAAACTTAGAATTTTTTGTTTGGTGGCTGGAGAATATGTACATCGAAACTTAGTTCAAGTGTGCGTATTTTAAGTAATGGAAGTCCATGTTTGCAAAGGGAAACACCAAACTGAGCCCATATTTTGGAACATGATAATATGCCTTAATTTCTGGGTACAATGTAGGATATGACCCCCAATGGTGTCGTTTTCGTCAATTGAATTGAATGTTTTATGAAAATTAATTTCTCTATTTGCTATTTATTGATAATTATCTTCCAGAGAAAAGTTGTTAGATGCATGAAACTGTAAATACGTATGTTTTGTTTGGTTAGACGTAGTTAGAAGCGAGGACTACGACTATAAATAATTTGATTGGTTGCATATGTTAGGAGATTATATTTACACATTTTATTACTATACGTGCATAGAGGTAGGTTAGAATACTTTGAAGTATTTGGGCTTCGGTACTATTCTGTTATTTTCAGCGATAGAGCGCCTGAATATGATAGGGAGATTAATTTTTTCTTACAAGAAAAGTATTTGTTTGTTTAGAAGGTGGTTACTAGACATGTAAGCATTTTGTTTAAAATTACTCTTTCTAGCTGTAAAACTTAAAATTACAGCTAATTTGAACGTGATTTTAATTGCTGCAGTTGAGTTGTCTTGACTATTTTAAAATGCATTTAATTATATTCAAATACATCAAACTAAATACCACCCTTAGATCCGCACACAAATTAAAATTATAATATAACTGTAATATCATTAAGATCAAACAGCTCCAAAGTTAATTTTTTGTTATGTCAAATCTACAAATCTATATGAAGACACAATATTTTTTGTCAAGTGACATGTTATCCTTCATTCTCATAGCCCCATTTTAAATCAAACCACTCTTCTTTAAATCGAACCACTCTTCTAAACCGAATAAATTCTAAATCGGACCGCTCTTCTAGCACATTTGAACCAAACTAATGAACCGCCTCTCTCTGAATCGAATCGAATTGCTCACTATCTAAAATAAACTGAACCACTATGCTTTTTTTCTACGGAAACCAAACCAAATAAATTCTAAATCAGATTGCTCTTCTAGCACTTGAACCTAACCGCTCATTGCTTCTCTAAATATATGAACCGAATCAATGAACCGCCTCTCTGAATCTTTGAACCGAACCGAACCTCACCATATATTAATCCCCAATATTTTGGGTAACGTGGCACAACTTTCTTTTTTTGGAGTTTTTTTTTTTCTTTCTTATGTCGGTCTCTCTTCTCTCTCTTCCACTCCCTCCAAATCCAACGTCTCCTTATCTTCCCCATCGCTTCTTCTCTTTTCAACGCCTAATCCTTCATCTCCCCAGTCCTCTAATTACATGTAAGATGCAACATTTTATTACATCCATCATAATATTCCATCAATGAGTGGGCTTTGTAACTCTAATCCACTCCCCTTCTCTATTAATCCCTTGCCTCTTTTGCATGCACCATAAGAAAAATATTATCGTCTAATCTCCCACCCCACATTCATCTCCCTCTCTCTCTCATTGTATTAACGAAGATGATGAGAACGAAGAAGAAGAAGAAGAAGAAGAAGAAGAAGAGCCTGCGAAGAACGTTGTCTCATTCGAGAAGCATCATTTCACGAAGCCAAGCTGCAACCCATATAAGTGCCCGTTGAGCCAGTCCGCGTCGGGGCCTCCGTTCACCGTGAACCGCCGCCGCCTCGGCTGCCTCCTCGTGTGGCTCATGCGCGCCCACAACTGGGCCAAGGCGAGCGGTGTCCTGAGCCTCCGGCCTCTTCAAGGGCCGGGGACGCTGCGGGGGAGATCGCTTCTCGAGGATAGCAGAAACTTTTTGATAAATCCAAATTGTTTAAAAATTAGGATTTCTGTGGTTAATGTGATGGTAAGGCTATGTCGGTTTAGATATTGCAGTTTGGTGATGCAGATGAGATGTTTGTTTATAGGTCGCAATGTAAATTCAGAAGCGACTCGGCGCGGGGGAGCAATTACCAGTTGAAAATTAGAAGATGTATAAGATTTGGATGAGCAAGCTCGCGTAGATGAAGAAGTGCTCATATTAGTTTTTTTTATTTATATTTATATTTTATTTTTATTCTATGATTATTTTTTTGAGTAGGCGCTGTTATGAGCAAAGTCCCTTTCGTAGATTAAGAAGTATGATGTGGAGACTGGAACCTGAAATTTCAGCTAAAATTTTTTTAAGCCAGATACATTAACTTATTATTTATGTGTTCATACCTTAATCTGTTTTGATACTTGGATAAGGGTGCTTGATTCAGCCGGAGCTAACATATTTTTTATCTTTCACAATAGAATATTCAAGAGGCATATAGTACGATAAAATTTTATGTATCTTACTGTATTTCAATAATTAAAAAAAATATATAAATTTTTAGCTATAATTTTATTTTTTTAACAGTTGAATTTAGTCATACAAATTGGCTACGCTTAACATGGTATAACTTCATATACATCAATAAGCTATAAATATAAGTTTTATTAAAACTTTAAAATTTTGTTTCTATTATCTACCCGCTGCATCGCGTGGGTCTCTATACTAGTAGACAATTAATCTCGAATAAATTTGAACATCATTATTATGATTAAATTTTTAAGGGCTGATTTTCGTATTATAACAAGAGGAAGTCTAGTCCAGCCAATAATTTCCCTCAGCATGTTGTTGGTCGACACGTCTGGAATGTCACGTCAAGATTATATTTGGGGAATAAGCGTGGCTTATTCGTGGAATTGAATTTTACTGTATAACAGTCCCATAATGTCATTTATAACTAGCTAATCATATTTTCCTATTTGAAAAAAAAAATTATAATAAAAATATTTTTTAACAATCAAATCTAAAAAAAATAATTTAATTAGTTGGTAATGCTATAACAGCAATATAACTAATGCATGCATTTTAAATTATTTTGTGCTATTTCTAGCAGTACTTTACAAAATTAGCAATACATTTAATACTTTTTTTATTTGAAGAGTGATTTTTTCCGTAAGAGTTTTATCATATTTTTATTATTTTAAATAAATTAGAAAAATAAAAATATTATTTAATATTTTGGAAGGAATGACTGTAAAATTTCTCTAGAGTGGTGTGTGCGCAAGAAAAGAACAAAGAAAAAGAAAAAAAGAACTCATGATCATAAGACACAAGCACACAACATTTATTTATGTACGTAGACATCATACGTACGTAGAGGCCGTACGTAGTACATCTCTCTCAACACGTAGAGGCAGTAATAATTAATACTATTATCCCTCTCAAATCTAATAACAGTACGTGGCCAAACCAAACAGATGACTTTCTAATTTTTATAAGCTTATTATACATACCTCCAAGCTTTATTATTACCAGCAACTATTATTAAAGCCATAGCATTATATCCATATATATTTTTTGTATAATGATTTGTATTCGGATTATGCGGTCGGGAAAGACGCGTGCATGGCGAGTCCGCACATTCCTTCGGGAGACTGCACATCTCGCTGGATCCTCATGAATCCAGCCTCGCCCCACGTCGTTCCCCACGAGTTTTTTATGAGCCAGTACTTAGTTCCGTCGTCGGCCGTTCCGTACCCGATGGCTGTGACTGCGTGGTTCTGATCTGTCCCGCATGGGCCGTTGAAAACGCCGGTTTTGTAGTTCTGAAAATTCATATCGCCTCCGTCGATGCCGACGGACACCGGCTGGTTCGCCACCGCACTCTGCAGGGCGGGCTCGCTGTTCGCCGGCACCTCCTCGTAGCCGCTGATGGTGGCTGCGGAGGACGACGCCCGGCACGTGCCCTGCGTTCCCTGGTATGGGTAGGCGTCTTCGGTCGCCAGGCCTCCGTTTTTGCTGATGAAGCTGAAGGCGGCATTGACATCGCCGCCTTCGCACGAGCCACCAAAGTCGTTGCAGTCGAGAAGTTCTTGCTCCGACAGGGAGATCAGCTGCCCTTTTCTGATCTTGGTGATCCCTTCCGTCGCCGCCACCGTGGAGAATGCCCAGCAACTTCCTGCATATATATGTACGTATGTACCATGTATATATTATCCAATTCCCCGTAGTAGGCCGTGTTTGGTTCGCGTAATTTTATTTCGAAAATTAATTTGTTTCAAAAGAAAAATATTTACTGATCTCGAAGTGTAATTAATTCTTTCTCCGACGTCATTACCGCATTGGCCTTGATCTTTGATGGGAGTAACTGCGCCTTGCGACCTCCAGTCCACGCTATCCGGCGTCGGGTCGTCGGCGTACCTGAACGGCGACTGCACCGCCTCATCGGGGCGCGGGGTCGGCCGGAACCCGAGGTACGAGGCCCTGAACTCCTCGTTGGTGAGGTCGGTGAAGCGGTTGGTGCCGAGCGTGTACGACCGGTTGCCGGCCCGGTTGGCGGACTCGATGTACTCGACGTTCGCTTTGAAGATCCTGAACCGCCGCTCCTTCTCGGCGGCGTCCTTGTACACGCGCCCGTGCTGCGCCATCCACTGCTCGTGCATGCGCCGCACGGATTCCTCCGTCGACGTGCGGTTCCTCGCGGTGCGGGCGGCCGATGCGGTGGCCGACGCCTAGGAGGAAGAAGAGTAAGAGGAAACGGGTGGCAGTAGCACTAGAAGCCATTTAGGTATGTGAATTTTGATAGAGTTAGTGAGTTTGCAGTTGTGAATGCACGTACGTAGTGATCGATGTATATATTTTTGCATGGCCAGGTAGGGTTTATATAGGGCTAGGATTGAAGGGTTTTTGAGTTTAGACGTGAATCCAACGCTCCCCGTGACGGGCGCTAGATGAGAAGTGGACTGGGGAAATGCATTGACGTGACTGTGATTAATTTGCACGGCGAAGAGTCGACGCACTCTTTTATAGGGGATCTTAAAAAGATATATATAAATTACTATTAAATATAAATACTAAAACATCATTAATTATACGGTAGCTTAAAGCTTTTTCATAATTTAACACGATATCAAGACATGAAATTCTAAGTTCAAATCTCCTCTACTTAAGTTTCTAATATTATTATCTACTTAATTCAAATTTATGTCTCGAAAATAGTAGAGACAGCGTAACATACTTAAAATTTATATTTATATCTTAAAAATATATAAGTATTGGCGACTTCTTTCTTATATGTAATGAAACAATTAATTCATTTTTAAAGTGGCTTTTTTTGTATTTAGTTTCCTCACAATTTTTTTTTTTTACAAATAACTATACAAAATTTATAATTGCAAAACTTATCTTATTTCCACCATGTCTTATTTCCACCATGCAAGCGTCACGCGAGCGGCTGGGTAGACATAAGTCGAACACGGTGAACCATTCACGTTGAACACGGTGAATGATTCACCGTGTTTAAACTAAACACGAATTTTTGCACAGCTGTGCAGGCTGATTAGGATGGTTGCATCCTTCTAAATAAATGGAACACGATGAATCGTTCACTGTATTCAACTTAATTCTTAGTCCCAACCGTTGATATGCCGCTAATAATGCGGAGATAGCACCAGTTTTGTAATTATATTTTGTAGGGCTATTTATAAGGAATTTTTTTTTTTGATAGTGCTAAATGCAAAAGCAGCTTTTTTTACAAAAAGTTTTTTTTTTTTTTTTTTGAGAGATAGGTAGCACGCTACCCGCTTCGTTTATTTTATTTAGAAATAAACTTAGCTGGAAATATGAATCAACTAGGATTCTAACTTGGAACCTCGGGTACCAAGCACCAAGCCCTTTGCCACTTGCACTAGGGACTGTCGGTTTTTTTACAAAAAGTTTAGTTTTTCCTATGTATTAAGGTTTTCAAATGTAAGGTCTGTGTTAAGTGAACTTTTATATTTTACATTTAAATTTTAAGGCTAAAATAAATCATATTCATTGGGACCAGTTAATTTTTTAAAATCATGTTTGCTGAACATCGAGAGTGAGAATTTTGGAGACTCTGGTCTATAAAAGCTTCGGGCACCTTTTGGTTAGCCACTTTACCTCTCTAATTCATTCAAGTATTAGATGAATTAATGAGTTTATTTAGGATTCGTTTGAGATTATGGGGAGATTGCGTTACGAGTGGTGAGAAAATACGATAAAAAAATATTCTGCTTATTTTCGTATGTAATATTGTATTCCACATATCACGATAAGTCGGTTATGATATATTTTGTGCGATCCTATACCGGACATATTTTTATATACTACTTTAAACCCAACTCCATTTTATCTAATAGAGTCAGATGAGCCTCAATGCCAAATTAAGCCTTAATCTCACTCTTAATGATTATTCCATAATAACCCCTTAATTAGGGGGTGGAATTATTTTTTTTTGAGAGATAGGTAGCATGCTACCCGCTTCGTTTATTTCTTTAGAAATAAACTTAGCTAGAAATGTGAATCAACTAGGATTGAATTATTATTCCACCCTTTTGGTGGAATAACAATTCTTCACCTTTATACCTTTACAACTTTAAAAATAAAATATTACTAGCTAATATACTATATATTTTTTTATTAAGTTATTAGCTAGATTAATAATTATCCAACTTGATTTATTACTATAATAAATATTTAATTAACTATTTAGTAATTAATTTATTATTCATAACTAATTATATATCTAATTACAAAATTAATCGATTAATATTTTGACCAATATAACTGATTAAATAATTAACTATTAATTTATTATAATTTATCAAATTATTTTATAGTTATTTAATATATTAATTAACAATACTCATGGTTAATTTATTAATAATTAATTAATGTCCTAATTAATTTGTTTATCAATAATTATGATTATCTAATAGTATTCATGATTAATTAATTAATTAATTTGTTAAATTACTATTTAATTAATATTTTGATGTTAATTATTTATATAAAATATTATTATTTTAAAACTATAATTACTCTTATTCCTATAGTTCCTGTCTAACTATTCAAATACTTTTTTTTAAATTCTCAAAAATAATTTAATTTTTATCCAAATATAAAATTAATCTATTTCTGTTTATCTCCAAAGTTATCTCCAAAATTGTACCGGTCTCAGAAATAATTAATAATTAAAAAAATTTATTTTCGAACCAACGGATACGCTGGGGTATTTATCTTTTTGGAAACTGAGGTACGTAGAGTTGGGTCAACACAATAGTTTCCCACGGTACTGTTACCCGGTGAACAATTCTACGTACTGATCAGGGAACCGCCATTAAACGACGAAGGGAAAGGGGACAACTTTTCTATAATATTGTCTCTAGTGGTTTCCCAAATTATTTATTTGATAATATTGGGTGATGATACGACCGTTTCTAGAGCAAGTGGTAAAGAACTTGATGATTGGTATTCGAGACCCTAGTTCGAATTCTAGTTGATTCACATTTCCAGCTAAGTTTATTTCTAAATGAAATAAACGAAGCGGGTAGCGTGCTATTATCTCTCAAAAAAAAAAGAAAAAAAAAAGAAAGTTGAATGATGTGGCTATGNATTAGCATCCAATCTCATATCTCCAAATAACTTAGTAAGGTCGTTAAAATTTACTTTTCTTCGACTACAAGTGAGTTTGAAATAATCTTTTAACATGCATGTTATGTAAATAAATTAATAAATCTATTTAAGTAATAAAATAAATTAAAATACTTTTCACTCTACGGTGTACCTCGCATGTATACATGTTAGCGCGCCACAAACTTCAATAAAATCTTACAATTTAATTCAACTATCAAGTGTAATCGAAATAATGGTAGAATAATTATAATAGAAACGTACACAATTTTTTTTCATGTATGAATTGGGACAGGGCAAGTAAAGTGCAAGAACATTTTCTATAATTTTAGCTCGAAAAAAAAAAAGAATGATGACCCAATTATAATACTGTCTAGAAAGAAATGATGATAGAATAATACTAAGACGGGTAGGTCTGACCCATCCAAGCTAAAGTAATACTAAGATCGGTAGGTCTGACCCACCCGAACTAAACTAATACCAAAAAGAAATTTTCTCCCTACACGTACAAATCACTAGTCTATAACATTATGTCATTTTCTAATTTATAAAGCAAAATATACAAAGATTAATGATGCTATACAAGATTGATGATGCTGTACGTACACAAACGTTTGCCATCATTGTTCGTTTTTAGGACTTTTTTTATAAATAGCCCCCGACAAATTTTTTTTTAAAAAATTAGCCCTATCAAAAATTTATTTACAAATATGACCCTGTCCCTGCCACGCAAGCGCCACGTCAGCGCCACGCGGGCGGGTCTGGGGCCAGGTGTTTAAGTTGAACACGGTAAACCATTCACCGTGTTCAAACACGGTGAATGGTTCGCCATGTCCAATACGTATATCCGGAGTTAAAATGGCTAAGTCCGGATTTTTGTATTGGACACGGTGAACCATTCATCATGTCCAATACAAATACCTAAACTTTGCCAAGTCCGGGGTATTTGTATTGGACACGGTGAACTATATTGGACACGGTGAACCATTCACCGTGTCCAATACAAATACCCCGGACTTAGCCAAAAAATGGCTGAGTCTCGAATATACGCATTGGACACGGCGAACCATTCACCGTGTTTGAACACGGTGAATGGTTCACCGTGTTCAACTTAAGCACCTGGCCCCAGCACCGCCCGCGTGGCACTGACGTGGCGCTTGCGTGGCAGGGCCAGGGCCAAGGCTATTTTTGCAAATAAATTTTTGACAGGACTAATTTAAAAAAAAAAATTGTCAGGGGGCTATTTGCAAAAAAAGCCCTCTTTTTTTATCCTGTAAACACTTATTTTATATAATTTGATATATTAACGGACACTTTTTTTTTCTTTTTTTTTTTTTTTGTTGGTCTGCATTTACACTTATATTAGGGTTGTAAAACAGGCCGGGCGGCCCGGCATGACTCCGGGTCGGGCCGTGGCCCGGCAGGGCAACTATAGCATCCATGCCGGGCCGGCCTGGCCCGGCTCTCCGGGCCATGGTAGGCGAGTCCCCCAGGGCTCGTAGGCCCAGCATGACACGGTCCGTTATGGACCTAGGCCGTGCCGGGCCAGTAGTGCGGCTTGTAGCCCGATCAGCGGGTCTTTGGGAGTTGGGGCCTTAGGACTTGAGGAGCAAGGCTCCAAAGGTGGAGAGAGACAAGAACCTAGGGCCCTAGGCCCTAGGCCCTTATCGGAAGATGGCTATCTTTCGAAAAAAGCAAACCTTTTTAAAAAAATTTATAACTTTATTAAACTTAAAATTATTTTAAAAATTTATTACTTTATAAATATTTTAAGAAAATTTATTATTATTTTTTATCTAACATATTATGCAAAAGAGAATTATCTTATTTTTAAAAAAATTTTAAATTATTTTAATAGTTTTAGTAAATTTTAAAATATTAAAGGGCCGGCATGAAGCCCTGACCGGCCTGCGCCATCCAGGCCCGAGGCCCGGCACGCCCCACGTTACATCCCTGAGTTAGTTACACTTCGCCATCCAGGCCCGAGGATCGGCTCCTTCGATCTCAAGATGATCTCTATTTCGCTTTTTCTTTTTTGATCTTTTGGGGGAATTTTAGCTGCATTGTAGTTGTGATACGACGAAGTGCCTAGCATGCTTGATTGTGCTTGCTGCCCTTGGTGATAATTGATCGGAGGCTTTTAAGTGTTTTGGGGAATTAGGGTCTATTGGTTAATTTGGTTTTTGTGGGTTGGTGGTGAAAAGAATCTTATTTGAAGGATTTTAGTGGCTGGGATGAGTTAATATGAAGATCTGGGTTTACTCCCTTGCAGGGTCGATACCGGGCGTTAATTCAGACCAGATGAAGCTTCAGATCAAGTTAGGGGTTCCTCGATCGACCCAGCATTTGCTCGATGTCGAGAGGGTGAAATCCATCTTTATAAATAATTATCTTTGTCGAGAGAAAAGTAGTTAGATGCATGAAACTGTAAATACAAATATTTTGTTTGGTTAGACGTAGTTTGAAGCGAGGACTGCGACTATAAATAACTAGGTTAGTTGCATGTATTTACACATTTTATAACTATACAAGCATAGAGGTAGGTCAGAATACTTTGAAGTATTTGGGCTTCGTTATTATTGAGTTATTTTCGGTGATACAGCATCCGAATATAATAGGGAAGATTAATTTTTTCTTAGAAGAAAATTGTTTAGAAGTTGATTACTAGATATGTAAGCATTTTGTTTAAAATTACTCTTTCTAGCTGTAAAATTTAAAATTACGGCTAATTTTAACGTAATTTCAATTGCTGTTGTCGAGTTGCCTTGTCTAGTTTAAAATGCACTTAATTAAATTCAAATATATTGAACTAAATACCACACTTAGAATTGCACACAAATTAAAACTATAATATACCTGTAATTTCATTAGATCAAACAGCTCCAAAGTAAATTTTTTGTTATTTCAAATGGAGTACGATTAATCTCGAATCAATTTGAACATCATTATTATGATTAAATTTTTAAGGGCTGATTTTCGAATTATAGCAAGAGGAAGTCTATTCCAGCCAATAATTTCCCTCAGCATGTTGTTGGTCGACACGTCATGAATGTCACGTCAAGAATTATATTTGTGGAATAAGCGGCTTATTCGTGGAATTGAATTTTACTGTATAATAGTCCGGTAACTAGTTTTTGACCCGTGTGATGCACGTCTAATATAATAATTTAAAATAATAAAAGTTATTATGTAATGATAAGAGAAAAATATTTTAATTAACATTATATTTTTTAACAAATAAAAAAATATTCTATCAATCTTAATTATAGTATAGAATAAATATCTTAAAAAGTCAATAGTTATTAATTTGACCCGTGCGATGCACGGCTAATATAATAATATAGAATAATAAAAGTTATTATGTGTTGATAAAAGAAAAATATTATAATTAATATTATTTTTTTTTAACAAATAAAGAAATATACTATTAATCTTAATTATAGTACATATTAAAGTTAAAGTACAAAAGCTAAAGAAAAAATTACATAACTTGATCATATAAAAAAAATAATTTGATCATTTGATCATTCAGTCATAATAACTTGATCATTCAGTCAATAACTTGAAAGTAAAATCATATAAAAAAATATGTGAAAAATAATCATTCACTAACATTATAACAGTACTTGATTCTAAAAATCAAATATAAATCAAATTTACAATAAAGAATGGGTCCTAACATCAAAGATCAAATACTTCAATTACTAAATCTCAATGGTATATGTTTACCATTGTATATCCATTTTGTGTATTGAAAATTAATTAGGTAAAAAGACATATAACTTTATCATTATGCCACCCTACTTTAGGAGAAATTTAAATTAAATATAAAATAATTATCTACATAATAAATCTAGGGTTGTAAAATTTGAATATAATTTGAATACGATAACTTTATCATTATCCAAGAAAATACCTTCGTCAACAATGTGGTTGGCACAGAATTTAAGATGATTTGACCTCTAGTATTAGCACCATCGTTTAGATCTTTGTCAAGTTTTGAGAATTCCACATCCTTATTAGCATTCCATGAAAGTGACTCTAATACGTTTTTATTTTGAATGATATGATATCTTGAAAACAATAAGACATCAAAGAAAAATAATTAATACTTGCTTCGTATTTATTTAAATAATAAAATAAAAATAATATGTTCTATTGAATTTAAATCTTAAAATAGATAAAAATTAAATTTTGAATTTTGAATTTGATTTAATTTGATTTTTAATAATACAGTAAATAGAATAGAGTTTGACACGTAAATTTTGAATTTTGAATTTGATTTAATGAACCATTCATCTCAAATAATCTATTAAATTTTGACGCATTTTAATTTAAATCTTGAAATAGATAAAAATTAGATTTTGAATTTTATGACCTATCATAATTTTGAATTAAACATATCATCGTATTTGAATTTAAATATTAGCGTAATATCCGCACCCACCAATTCTTTCGCAACGTAATATCCGTGAATTTCTCAAATATCTTAACATAATTATAGTTGACTTTGAAATAAAATTTCCTTCATTTTAGGTGATTTTTAATAATATAGTAAAGGATATTAATTTTTTGCTATGCGGAGATATTAAATTTTTTTTTTCGCAGATATTAAATTGAACTTGACACGTGGCAAGCATATAGAAAACCACGTGTCAGCTTCTCACATAGGGTTTATAAAGGGTTCTACTTTAGTAATAGATAGATAGATATTAGCGTAATATCCGCATCCACCAATTCTTTCGCAACGTAATATCCGTGAATTTCTCAAATATCTTAACATAATTATAGTTGACTTTGAAATAAAATTTCCTTCATTTTAGGTGATTTTTAATAATATAGTAAAGGATATTAATTTTTTGCTATGCGGAGATATTAAATTTTTTTTTTCGCAGATATTAAATTGAACTTGACACGTGGCAAGCATATAGAAAACCACGTGTCAGCTTCTCACATAGGGTTTATAAAGGGTTCTACTTTAGTAATAGATAGATAGATATTAGCGTAATATCCGCATCCACCAATTCTTTCGCAACGTAATATCCGTGAATTTCTCAAATATCTTAACATAATTATAGTTGACTTTGAAATAAAATTTCCTTCATTTTAGGTGATTTTTAATAATATAGTAAAGGATATTAATTTTTTGCTATGCGGAGATATTAAATTTTTTTTTTCGCAGATATTAAATTGAACTTGACACGTTGCAAGCATATAGAAAACCACGTGTCAGCTTCTCACATAGGGTTTATAAAGGGTTCTACTTTAGTAATAGATAGATAGATTTGAATACGATAACTTTATCATTAACCAAGAAAATACCTTCGTCAACAATGTGGTTGGCACAGAATTTAAGATGATTAGACCTCTAGTATTAGCACCATCGTTTAGATCTTTGTCAAGCTTTGAGAATTCCACATCCTTATTAGCATTCCATGAAAGTAACTCTAATACGTTTTTATTTTGAATGATATGATATCTTGAAAACAATAAGACATCAAAGAAAAATAATTAATACTTGCTTCGTATTTATTTAAATAATAAAATAAAAATAATATGTTCTATTGAATTTAAATCTTAAAATAGATAAAAATTAAAATTTGAATTTTGAGTTTGATTTAATTTGATTTTTAATAATACAGTAAATAGAATAGAGTTTGACACGTAAATTTTGAATTTTGAATTTGATTTAATGAACCATTCATCTCAAATAATCTATTAAATTTTGACGCATTTTAATTTAAATCTTAAAATAGATAAAAATTAAATTTTGAATTTTATGACCTATCATAATTTTGAATTAAACATATCATCGTATTTGAATTTAAATATTAGCGTAATATCCGCACCTACCAATTCTTTCGCAACGTAATATCCGTGAATTTCTCAAATATCTTAACATAATTATAATCGACTTTGAAATAAAATTTTCTTCATTTTAGGTGATTTTTAATAATATAGTAAAGGATATTAATTTTTTGCTATACGGTGATATTAAATTTTTTTTTCACAGATATTTTCGCAGATATTAAATTGAACTTGACACGTGGCAAGCATATAGAAAATCACGTGTCAGTTTCTCACATACTATATAGATATCATTTATAACTAGTTAATCATATTTTCCTATTTGAAAAAAAAAAATTATAATAAAAATATTTTTTAACAATCAAATCTAAAAAAAATAATTTAATTAGTTGGTAACGCTATATCAGCAATATAACTAATGCATGCATTTTAAATTATTTCGTGCTATTTCTAGTAGTACTTTACAAAATTAGCAATACATTTATACTTTTTCTGTTTGAAGCGTGATTTTTTCCGTAAGAGTTTTATCATATTTTTATTATTTTAAATAAATTAGAAAAATAAAAATAAAAATATTATTTAATATTTTGGAAGGAATGACTGTAAAATTTCTCTAGGTGTGCGCAAGAAAAAGAAAAAAGAAAAAGAAAAAAGGAACTCATGATCATAAGACACAAGCACACAACAATTATTTATGTATGTAAACATCATACGTAGAGGCCGTACGTAGTACATCTCTCTCAACACATAGAGGCTGTAATAATTAATATTATCCCTCTCAAATCTAATAACAGTACGTGGCCACACCAAACAGATGACTTTCTAATTTTTATAAGCTTATTATATATATCTCCAATCATTCTTTCTATTACTAGTAACTAGAATTAAAGCCATATATAGTAACCCTCTCTCTCTCTCTCTCTCTCTCTCTCTCTCTCTCTCTCTCTCTATATATATATATATATATATATATATATATATATATATATATATATAGAACTAGACTAATATACTATTAATAACACCACGTCATTGGTGCTACCAAGTTTTTGACCGTTGGATTAAGAGATTTATGGTTAGGATAATGTGGGCCCCCTAGGGTTGAGTGGGTGGTTGGTTTAATAGTATGATCTAACGGGTGAAAATGATCAAAAGGGTAGATCTAACGGCGGAAAACTTAGTAGCACCAAGTGCTTCGTGCTATTAATAGCATAGTAGCCGAACTATATATATATATACACACGGATTATGCGGTCGGGTAAGACGCTTGCATGGCGAGTCCGCACATTCCTTGGGAAGAATCCACATCTCGCTGGATCCTCATGTATCCACCCTCGCCCCACGCCGTTCCCCATGAGTTTTTTATGAGCCAATACTTAGTTCCGTCGTCGGCCGTTCCGTACCCGACGGCCGTGACCGCGTGGTTCAGATCCGTCCCGCACGGGCCGGTGAAAACGCCGCCTTGATACTGCTTAAAATTCATGTCGTCTCCGTCGATGGCGACGGACACCGGCTGGTTCGCCACCACGCTCAGCAGGGCCGACTCGCTGTTCGCCGGCACGTCCTGGTGGCCGCTGATGGTGGCTGCTGCGGACGACTGGGCTGCGTTGCACGTGCCCTGCATTGCCTGGTACGGGTAGGTGGCTTCGGTCCCCAGGCCGCCATTGCTGACGATGAACTGGAAGGCGGCATCCATGGTGCCGCCGTCGCACGAGCTGCTAGAACCGGTGCAGTCGAGAAGTTCTTGCTCCGACAGAGAGATCAGCTGCCCTGTTCTGATCATGGTGATCCCTTCTGTCGCCGCCACCGCCGAGAATGCCCAGCAACATCCTGCATATATACATATGTATTATATATATATAATCCAATTTCCTGTAGGCCCTATTTGGTTCGCATATTTTTATTTCGAGAATTATATATTTTAAATAAAAAATCTACTGATCTTAAATATAATCAGGGCAACTGTCTGGACCATATATATTGAGATAGATCGACTATTATATTCTTATGAATATAATCGTCTTTGTATTTTTATATATATCATCTTTGTCTGGCATTGCCGCAATTGCCTTGATCTTTGATGGGAGTAACTGCGCCTTGAGACCTCCAGTCCATGCTATCCGGTGTCGAGCTGTCGGCATATCTGAACGGCGACTGTGCGGCCGCATCGGGGCGTGGGGTCGGCCGGAACCCGAGGTACAAGGCTCTGAACTCCTCGTTGGTGAGGTCGGTGAAGCGGTTGGGGCCGAGCGTGTACGACCGGTTGCCGGCCCGGTTGGCGGACTCGATGTACTCGACGTTCGCTTTGAAGATCCTGAACCGCCGCTCCTTCTCGGCCGCGTCCTTGTACACGCGCCCGTGCTGCGCCATCCACTGCTCGTGCATGCGCCGCACGGATTCCTCCGCCGACGTGCTGTTCCTCGCGGTGCGGGCGGCCGATGTGGTGGCCGACGCTGCCCAGAGGAGGAAGAAGAGTAAGAGGAAGCGGGTAGCAGCAGTACTAGAAGCCATGTTGGTATGTGAATTTTGATAGAGTTAATTAGTGAGTTTGTAGTGGTGAATGCTCGTAGTTAGTTGTGTATATATTTTTGCATGGCTAGTTAGGGTTTATATAGGGCTAGGATTATTGAAGGGTTTTTGAGTTTAGACGTGAATTCAACGTTCCCCTGTGATTTGCGGGAAATGAGTAGCGGACTTGGGGAAATGCATTGACGTGACTTTAATATGCGGAGGTCGACGTTAACGTGGAGCGAGCCACGAAAGAAGCAGATCAAATGGACTGCTTAACTCTTAAGCACTCTTGATCTTAAAAAGATATATATATAAATTACTATTTAATATAAATACTAAAACCTCATTATTTGATAGTTTAAACTTTTGGTCAGTTGATTTTCATAATTTAACACGGTATCAAAATACTGAAGCTTAACATACTTAAAATTTATATTTATATTTTAGTAGCTTCTTTCTTATATAATAAATAAACAATATATTTTGAAAAACAGTTGAGTTTTACCTGTGTAATAGGTTTCCAAAAGTGAGGCTTTTGTATTAAATGAACTTTTATATTTTACATTTAAATTTTAAGTCTAAAATAAATCAGATCGATTCATTAGAGCCGGTTTATTTTAAAATCATGTTTGTTGACAGCATCAACTTTTATATTTGTCGTGTCGTGTCGTGTCTACAAAGGTTTCTAGGATTTAGCTTAATTTGAAAACTCAGGTATGTACGGAGACTTGGGTCAACACAATCGTTTCCCATGTTTCTCCGAAAAAAACACAATATATCGTTTCCCATGGTGCCGTAACCCGGTCAACCGATCTACACAGGGACCACCCCCGAACGACGACGAAGGGAGAAACGGTCGAAACAGTCGGTATCTCACAACACAAATTGTTTAATTCTAGAGAAGAATTTAAGTACCATGGCACGGATCGTGCCGACAACTTGTCGGCGTGATACGGCATGATGCGTGCCGAATCGTACCGATCGATATATGTTGATCAAAAAAATTCTTATGTGCCAACCCATAATAACATAAAATATTTATTTTTTTTAGCAATAAAAATATTCTAACTATTTATTATATTTTTTTATCACATTTTTTAAATTTTATTGAGAAAATTAGTCACTAATTTAAAGAATACAAGGTTTTGAGTTGTGCCATCAGTACGGGATCTGTATCGTGTCAATATCTTGTTGGTACGGTACGGCACGGTGAATACGATCCATGCCGACGGACATTTAAAACCTTGTTCTAGAGATTTCCCAAATTATTCATTTGATAGCACTGGATGATCTATTACCACCTAAGCATCCAATCTCATATCTCGAAATAACTTAGTAAGATAATTAAAATTTAATTACTTTTCTTCGACTATTAGTGAGTTTAGAATATATTTTTTAAACATGTTAAGTGAAAAATAATAACTCTATTTAAGTAATACTAAAATAAAATACCTTCTGCTCTACGCTGTACCTCTTTCTTACACGGCATGTTAGCGTGCCACAAGACCATTAAAATTTTACAATTTAGTTCAACTATCAAGTGTAATTGAAATAATGGCAGAATACTCGATAAAAACGTACACAATTTATTTTCGTGTATGAATTGGGACGGGGCTAAAGTGCAAGAATTAAAAATTTTGGGTAAACTTCAAATACCATCCCTATGGTTTCGCATTTTTTTTACTTTATTGCCTTGTGATTAATTTAAAATGTACCAAGTTAGTCCCTATGGTTTCATTTTTATATTTTTTAAAAAATAAAACTGTTGGCGGATTTTTTTCATATATATAATGAAATAATACATTTTTAAAGACAGTTGAGTTTTGCCTGTGTATTAGGTTTTCCAAATGTAAGGTCTCTGTTAAGTGAACTTTTATATTTTCAGAATTAAAGTGGATAGTTATAAATAAAAAATAATGATATCATCCCATTCTTTATATTAGAATTAGAACTTTTATATTTTATATTTATATTTTAGAATTTAAATATAAAGTTTTAAATTTTAAATTTTGAATTTTAAATTTTAAATTTAAAATCATAAATTTAAATTTTAGATTTTTAATTTAAAATTCAAAATTTAAATTCAGATTGAAAAATTAAAAATTTAAATTTAAATTTTAAATTCAAATTTAAAATTTAAAATTTTAAAATTTTAAAATTATTTTTTGTACAAATTTGAAATTTAAAAATTATACTTTTAATCCAAATTTAAGTTTTTAATTTAAATTCAAATTTTAAATTATTTTAAAATAAAATTTAGTAAAAATATTAATATATGCAAGCATCAAAATTTTTTTNATTTATTATAATATTTAAATATAATTTATTATAAATTTTATTATAATATTTAAATATAAATAATATGTATTAATATATTATAATTAATAATTTTATAATAAAAATAATGTATCATGATATATAACATATTATATTTATATAATTTATTTTTAATTCAATTTATAATTTTAATTATGTTTAAAATTAAACATTATAATAACACTATTCCACCAAAATGGTGGAATTGTAAATCCCTTACAATTTCGGAATAATCGGGAATAGCAAGGTTTGACCGGGATAAAATATTCTGGCAAAAAATCACCCCGTTTGGCGGAATAGTGGGGATAACTCTTAATGGATTAATGAGTTTATTTAATCTCACTCTTAATGGATTATTTCAAGATAACCCGTCCGGGGTTGAAATGATTGTTCCATCCTTTTAGTGGAATAACAATTCATTCTCTTTATACCACTATTAATCTAATAATAAAATATTACTAATTAATTTATTATATATTATTTTATTAACCTATTAGCTAGATTAATAATTAGCCAACTTGATTTATTACTATAATAAATATTTAATTAACTATTTAGTAAATTAGTTTATTATTCATATTAATTAATTAACTAATTACAAAATTAATCAATTAATATTCTGACCAATATAACTAATTAAGTAATTAACTAATTAATTTATTATATTAATATACTAAATTATTATAATTTATCAAATTATTTATAGTTAGTTAATATATTAATTAACAATACTCATAGCTAATTAATTAATATCCTAATTAATTTATTTTTTAATGTTTATGATTATCTAATAGTATTCATGATTATCAATTGATTAATTAATTTGTTAAATTATTATTTAATTAATATTTTGATGTTAATTAGTTATATAAAATATTATTATTTTAAACCTATAATAACTCTTATTCCTATTATTTCTATCTAAGTATCGCCAAAGTTAGCTCCAAAGTTATACCTATCTCAGAAATAATTAAAAAAAATTATTTTCGAAGGGTATATCTTTGAAAACTGAGGTACGTAGAATTGGGTCCACACAATAGTTTCCCATGGTGAACAATTCTCATCAGGGACCACCACTAAACGACGGGGACAACTTTTTTATAGGGAATCTTCCAACAAAATTTGTTCCAAGAGGTTCCCCAAATTATTCATTTGATAATATTGGATGATCTAGTGCCACATAAGCATCCAATCTCATATCTCCAAATAACTTAGTAAGGTCGTTAAAATTTACTTTTCTTCGACTACAAGTGAGTTTGAAATAATCTTTTAACATGCATGTTATGTAAATAAATTAATAAATCTATTTAAGTAATAAAATAAATTAAAATACTTTTCACTCTACGGTGTACCTCGCATGTATACATGTTAGCGCGCCACAAACTTCAATAAAATCTTACAATTTAATTCAACTATCAAGTGTAATCGAAATAATGGTAGAATAATTATAATAGAAACGTACACAATTTTTTTTCATGTATGAATTGGGACAGGGCAAGTAAAGTGCAAGAACATTTTCTATAATTTTAGCTCGAAAAAAAAAAAGAATGATGACCCAATTATAATACTGTCTAGAAAGAAATGATGATAGAATAATACTAAGACGGGTAGGTCTGACCCATCCAAGCTAAAGTAATACTAAGATCGGTAGGTCTGACCCACCCGAACTAAACTAATACCAAAAAGAAATTTTCTCCCTACACGTACAAATCACTAGTCTATAACATTATGTCATTTTCTAATTTATAAAGCAAAATATACAAAGATTAATGATGCTATACAAGATTGATGATGCTGTACGTACACAAACGTTTGCCATCATTGTTCGTTTTTAGGACTTTTTTTATAAATAGCCCCCGACAAATTTTTTTTTAAAAAATTAGCCCTATCAAAAATTTATTTACAAATATGACCCTGTCCCTGCCACGCAAGCGCCACGTCAGCGCCACGCGGGCGGGTCTGGGGCCAGGTGTTTAAGTTGAACACGGTAAACCATTCACCGTGTTCAAACACGGTGAATGGTTCGCCATGTCCAATACGTATATCCGGAGTTAAAATGGCTAAGTCCGGATTTTTGTATTGGACACGGTGAACCATTCATCATGTCCAATACAAATACCTAAACTTTGCCAAGTCCGGGGTATTTGTATTGGACACGGTGAACTATATTGGACACGGTGAACCATTCACCGTGTCCAATACAAATACCCCGGACTTAGCCAAAAAATGGCTGAGTCTCGAATATACGCATTGGACACGGCGAACCATTCACCGTGTTTGAACACGGTGAATGGTTCACCGTGTTCAACTTAAGCACCTGGCCCCAGCACCGCCCGCGTGGCACTGACGTGGCGCTTGCGTGGCAGGGCCAGGGCCAAGGCTATTTTTGCAAATAAATTTTTGACAGGACTAATTTAAAAAAAAAAATTGTCAGGGGGCTATTTGCAAAAAAAGCCCTCTTTTTTTATCCTGTAAACACTTATTTTATATAATTTGATATTGCATTTACACTTATATTAGGGTTGTAAAACAGGCCGGGCGGCCCGGCATGACTCCGGGTCGGGCCGTGGCCCGGCAGGGCAACTATAGCATCCATGCCGGGCCGGCCTGGCCCGGCTCTCCGGGCCATGGTAGGCGAGTCCCCCAGGGCTCGTAGGCCCAGCATGACACGGTCCGTTATGGACCTAGGCCGTGCCGGGCCAGTAGTGCGGCTTGTAGCCCGATCAGCGGGTCTTTGGGAGTTGGGGCCTTAGGACTTGAGGAGCAAGGCTCCAAAGGTGGAGAGAGACAAGAACCTAGGGCCCTAGGCCCTAGGCCCTTATCGGAAGATGGCTATCTTTCGAAAAAAGCAAACCTTTTTAAAAAAATTTATAACTTTATTAAACTTAAAATTATTTTAAAAATTTATTACTTTATAAATATTTTAAGAAAATTTATTATTATTTTTTATCTAACATATTATGCAAAAGAGAATTATCTTATTTTTAAAAAAATTTTAAATTATTTTAATAGTTTTAGTAAATTTTAAAATATTAAAGGGCCGGCATGAAGCCCTGACCGGCCTGCGCCATCCAGGCCCGAGGCCCGGCACGCCCCACGTTACATCCCTGAGTTAGTTACACTTCGCCATCCAGGCCCGAGGATCGGCTCCTTCGATCTCAAGATGATCTCTATTTCGCTTTTTCTTTTTTGATCTTTTGGGGGAATTTTAGCTGCATTGTAGTTGTGATACGACGAAGTGCCTAGCATGCTTGATTGTGCTTGCTGCCCTTGGTGATAATTGATCGGAGGCTTTTAAGTGTTTTGGGGAATTAGGGTCTATTGGTTAATTTGGTTTTTGTGGGTTGGTGGTGAAAAGAATCTTATTTGAAGGATTTTAGTGGCTGGGATGAGTTAATATGAAGATCTGGGTTTACTCCCTTGCAGGGTCGATACCGGGCGTTAATTCAGACCAGATGAAGCTTCAGATCAAGTTAGGGGTTCCTCGATCGACCCAGCATTTGCTCGATGTCGAGAGGGTGAAATCCATCTTTATAAATAATTATCTTTGTCGAGAGAAAAGTAGTTAGATGCATGAAACTGTAAATACAAATATTTTGTTTGGTTAGACGTAGTTTGAAGCGAGGACTGCGACTATAAATAACTAGGTTAGTTGCATGTATTTACACATTTTATAACTATACAAGCATAGAGGTAGGTCAGAATACTTTGAAGTATTTGGGCTTCGTTATTATTGAGTTATTTTCGGTGATACAGCATCCGAATATAATAGGGAAGATTAATTTTTTCTTAGAAGAAAATTGTTTAGAAGTTGATTACTAGATATGTAAGCATTTTGTTTAAAATTACTCTTTCTAGCTGTAAAATTTAAAATTACGGCTAATTTTAACGTAATTTCAATTGCTGTTGTCGAGTTGCCTTGTCTAGTTTAAAATGCACTTAATTAAATTCAAATATATTGAACTAAATACCACACTTAGAATTGCACACAAATTAAAACTATAATATACCTGTAATTTCATTAGATCAAACAGCTCCAAAGTAAATTTTTTGTTATTTCAAATGGAGTACGATTAATCTCGAATCAATTTGAACATCATTATTATGATTAAATTTTTAAGGGCTGATTTTCGAATTATAGCAAGAGGAAGTCTATTCCAGCCAATAATTTCCCTCAGCATGTTGTTGGTCGACACGTCATGAATGTCACGTCAAGAATTATATTTGTGGAATAAGCGGCTTATTCGTGGAATTGAATTTTACTGTATAATAGTCCGGTAACTAGTTTTTGACCCGTGTGATGCACGTCTAATATAATAATTTAAAATAATAAAAGTTATTATGTAATGATAAGAGAAAAATATTTTAATTAACATTATATTTTTTAACAAATAAAAAAATATTCTATCAATCTTAATTATAGTATAGAATAAATATCTTAAAAAGTCAATAGTTATTAATTTGACCCGTGCGATGCACGGCTAATATAATAATATAGAATAATAAAAGTTATTATGTGTNATAATAAAATATTACTAATTAATTTATTATATATTATTTTATTAACCTATTAGCTAGATTAATAATTAGCCAACTTGATTTATTACTATAATAAATATTTAATTAACTATTTAGTAAATTAATTTATTATTCATAATAATTAATTATCTAATTAAAAAATTAATCAATTAATATTCTGACCAATATAACTAATTAAGTAATTAACTAATTAATTTATTATATTAATATACTAAATTATTATAATTTATCAAATTATTTATAGTTAGTTAATATATTAATTAACAATACTCATAGCTAATTAATTAATATCCTAATTAATTTATTTTTTAATGTTTATGATTATCTAATAGTATTCATGATTATCAATTGATTAATTAATTTGTTAAATTATTATTTAATTAATATTTTGATGTTAATTAGTTATATAAAATATTATTATTTTAAACCTATAATAACTCTTATTCCTATTATTTCTATCTAACTTTTCAAATGCTATTTATTTATTCTCGAAAATAATCTAATTTTTATCGAAACAAAAAATTGATCTATTCCTGTTTAAGTATCGCCAAAGTTAGCTCCAAAGTTATACCTATCTCAGAAATAATTAAAAAAAATTATTTTCGAAGGGTATATCTTTGAAAACTGAGGTACGTAGAATTGGGTCCACACAATAGTTTCCCATGGTGAACAATTCTCATCAGGGACCACCACTAAACGACGGGGACAACTTTTTTATAGGGAATCTTCCAACAAAATTTGTTCCAAGAGGTTCCCCAAATTATTCATTTGATAATATTGGATGATCTAGTGCCACATAAGCATCCAATCTCATATCTCCAAATAACTTAGTAAGATCGTTAAAATTTACTTTTCTTCGACTACAAGTGAGTTTAAAATAATCTTTTAATATGTTAAGTAAATAAAATAATAACTCTATTTAAGAAATAAAATAAATTAAAATATTTTTCACTCTACGCAGTACCTCTTTCCTACATGGCATATATATGTTAGCGCCCCACAAAATCCAATAAAATTTTACAATTTAGTTCAATTATCAAGTGTAATTGAAATAACGGTAGAATAATGATAGAAATGTACACAATTTGTTTTTATGTATGAATTCGAACAGGGCTACTAAAGGGTAAGAAAATTTTCTATAGTTTTAGCTCTAAAAAAAAAGAATGATGGCCCAATAATACTCCCCAAAAAGGAATGATGATCGAATAATACCAAGACAGGCAGGTTTGACCCATCCAAGCTAAAATAATACTATGACCGGTAGGAAGACCCATCTGAACTAAACTAATACCAAAAAAAAATTTTCTCCCTATGCGTACAAATCGCTTGTGCATACATTATGTCCTTTGCTAGTTTATGAAGCAAAATATACAAAGATTAATGATGCTATGCAAGATTGATGACGCTGTACATACACAAACGTTTGGCATCATTGTTCTATTTTATCCTATCAACACTTGTCTATGTAATTTGATATATTAGCGGACACCTTTTTTTTTTTTTTTGGTTGCTCTGCACTTATACTTATATTAGGGGTGTAAAACGGGCCGGCGGTTCGGCACGAATCCGGGCCAGGCCGTGGCCCAGCATGGCTACTGTATCATTCGTGCGGCACTCCAGGCCGGCCCGGCCTGGCTCTCCGGGCCGTGCTAGGCCGGTCTCCCGCGGCTCGTAGGCCCAACATCTCATGGCTCGTTATCGGCCTCGGCCGTGCCGGGCCAGTAGTGAGGCCCGTGGCTCGATCTGCGGGCTCTTGGATGTTGGGGCCTTGGGACTTGGGAGCCAGGCTCCCAAGGTGGAGAAAGACAAAGACAGGCTCCCAAGGTGGGGAAAGGCAAAGGCCTAAGGCCTAGGCCCTAGGCCCTTATTGGAAGGAGAGCTATTTTTCGAGGAAAAAAAAAAAAAAAAAGCAATTTTTTTAAAAAAATTCATAGCTTTATTATGCTTAAAATTATTTTAAAGATTTATTACTTTATAAATATTTTAAGAAATTTTATTTTTTTTATCTAGCATATTAGGCAAAAAGAGAATTATTTTATTTTTTAAAATTTTAAATTTTGAAATAGTTTAATAAATTTTAAAATATTAAAGGACCGAAGCCCGGCCCCGCCCAGCATGGCCTACGCCATCCAAGCCCGACGGCCGTGCTAGGCCATTATGATTGGATGTTAAGTCGGTCATTATAATTTGATGTTATTACATTATTTTATTTAGTATCTAATTGATGCATGAAATATATTATTAACAATTTTTAGTTAGAGTCCTGCTACTATTCTCCTTCTGTGTGTAGTTGGATCACATAGCGGTGTATATAGCAGCTTGTACAGCGTTTTGAGGTTTGAAGTAGTCAGAATGTTGTACCATTTTAAGGACTGGTGTGGCAATGATTGTATATTTACAGTGTTGCTATAGTATATACGTTTTATTTTATTCTAACACCTGCTGTTAGAGTTTAGTTAATTATTTTTTGGATAGTTTTTGTTGACGCTTTATATGTATAAAGTGTATCCTTCTGCTTGCGGCAGGTCTGTTGACATAATCCAGATTTTCGCTGTAATTCGGGACGTGACAGTGGTGTTAAGAGATATAGGAAATAAGGATTTCATTGATCCATGACTAATTAGCAGTTTCGCTGAATTAGATCA
The DNA here is from genome assembly GCF_001540865.1 of Ananas comosus. Taxonomy (NCBI): domain Eukaryota; kingdom Viridiplantae; phylum Streptophyta; class Magnoliopsida; order Poales; family Bromeliaceae; genus Ananas; species Ananas comosus. The sequence goes on from NC_033636.1 coordinate 8,738,237, forward strand.
TTTCTTCAACTTCATAGCCTACAAGATTGCCAAGATTTCTTGGTAAGTCAAATTTTGTATTGGTGTTTAGCTAGTTTGATGCCCATGGTGTTAGAGGCTATTATTGAATTGTTTTTGTAAGGAGAATTGCCATATGTTTTCTTTATGGACCTTTCATTTGAACTTGCTTGTTCAACTGTGTCCATTTCAAACTTGCCTCATTTACGAACTTTGTCTATTTTCATTTAATATAACGAAGAAGCCTCAGAAGCCTAGAAAGAAAGTGAGCAGGAGAAAGATCTATTCCCTACCATGATCCATCCTGGAAAAACCAGAAATAAGATATGTAGGTGATACATGGCCTCGGAATTTTACCGACCTGAAAAGTATTTGTTTGTTTAGACGATGGTTATTAGACGCGCAAACTTTTTATTTAAAATTACTCTTTTCGGTTGCAAAATTTAAAATTACGGCTAAATTGGACGTAATTTCAATTGCAACAGTTGAGTTGCCTTGTCTCTTTAAATGCGCTAGTTATATTTATATGCAACAAACCAGATACAATTAAAATTTTAGTATAATTGTAATTGCTTGCAATCAAACAACTCCAAAGTAAATTTTTCATATTTCAAATGGAAAATTATTCTCCAATAAATTTGAACGCCATTATGATCAAATTTTAAGGGCTAATTTTGGGATTATAACGGAGAATGTCTAGTCCAGCCAATAAATTTTTCCTCGGCATGTTGTTGGTCGACACCTCATGAATGTCACATCAAAAATTGTATTTGAGGAATAAGCAGTGTTAGGTTCAAGAAATTTTACAATGCAGCAGTCACACAATATTATTTTAAAAAGTTAATAAAAATATTTTTGTTAACAATTATAATTATGCGGATAAATTCAAAAAAAATAATATGATTGATTGGCAATTAATGCCACATTAGCAATATAACTAATGCATTCAAAATTATTTGATGCTACTTACTTCACAAAATTAGGAAAACATTTATATTTCTTTTATTCAAAGACTGATTTTTTTTAGTAAAAATTTTAACATATTTTTATTGTTTTTAACAAATTAAAAAAAAAAATATTACCTACTATTATGGATGGAATGAGTGTAAAATTCTTATAGCTACCGTTTGGTTTGGGATTAAGAAAAAACTAGTTATTCCAGGAATAGGGTTAAGTTCAGGGTTAAGATGGGGTTAGAGTATTTTTGTATTTAGTTGGGAGTTAGTTCAGAATAGTGAAAAATAGTGTTTGGTTGGAGTAGGTGGGATAAGAAGGATAGTGAGTTATTATGAATAGAAAATAGTGTTTGATTAGGGTTTGGTGGGGTTAGCTAATCCCATCCAAAATAGGCTATCCCGGGTTAGATGGGGTTAGCTAACCCCTCCTATTTTTGAGAGCGTTTGGGAATAATATGGGGGTTAAGGGGTGGAATAACCTCTTAACCCCCAACCAAACAAAGGCATAGAGTACTGTGTGTGCCCAAAAAAAAAGAAAAAAGAAAAAAGAAAAAAGAAAAAAGAAAAAGAGCTCATCATAAGACACAAGCCCGCAACATTTATTTAAAAGAGCAATACCTTGTAAACATCATACATAGAGGCTGTAACATATATCTCTCTCTCTCAAATGTGATAGTACGTGGCCAAACCAAACAGATGCGTTCTAATTTTTATAAGCTTATTATACATATCTCCAATCATTCTTATTATTACTAGTAACTAGAATTAAAGCCATATATAGTAACCCTATATATATATAGTGTAATAATATATATATGCATTCGGATTATGCGGTCGGGTAAGACGCTTGCATGGCGAGTCCGCACATTCCTTCGGAAGAATCCACATCTCGCTGGATCCTCATGTATCCATCCTCGCCCCACGCCGTTCCCCATGAGTTTTTTATGAGCCAATACTTAGTTCCGTCGTCGGCCGTTCCGTACCCGATGGCCGTGACCGCGTGGTCCAGATCCGTCCCGCACGGGCCGGTGAAAACGCCGCCTTGGTAGTGCTGAAAATTCATGTCCCCTCCGTCAATGGCGACGGACACCGGCTGGTTCGCCACCGCGCTCAGTAGGGCCGACTCGCTGTTCGCCGGCACGTCCTCGTGGCCGCTGATGGTGGCTGCGGAGGACGCCTGGGCTGAGTTGCACGTGCCCTGCATTGCCTGGTATGGGTAGGCGTCTTCGGTCGCCAGGCCGCCGTTGCTGACGATGAACTGGAAGGCGCCGTCCATGATGCCGCCATTGCACGAGTAGCCGTCATTGTTGCAGTCGAGAAGCTCTTGCTCCGACAGGGAGATCAGCTGCCCTGTTTTGATCTGGGTGATCCCTTCTGTCGCCGCCACCGCGGAGAATGCCCAGCAACATCCTGCATATGTACATATATACTATGTATATATTATCCAATTTCATGTAGTAGGCCGTGTGTGGTTCGCATAATTTTATTTCGAGAATCATATACTTCAATAAAAGAATCTATTGATCTTAAAAGTAAGCAGTGCAAGTGTCAGGACTATATATATTGAGAGAGATCGACTACTATATTTTTATGAATATAATCGTCTTTGAATTATATATATATATATATATATATATATATATATATATATATATCATCTTTGTCCGGCATTACCGCAATTGCCTTGATCTTTGATGGGAGTAACTGCGCCTTGAGACCTCCAGTCCATGCTATCCGGTGTCGAGCTGTCGGTGTATCTGAACGGTGACTGCGCCGCCGCATCGGGGCGTGGGGTCGGCCTGAACCCGAGGTACGAGGCTCTGAACTCCTCGTTGGTGAGGTCGGTGAAGCGGTTGGGGCCGAGCGTGTACGACCGGTTGCCGGCCCGGTTGGCTGACTCAATGTACTCGACGTTCGCTTTGAAGATCCTAAACCGCCGCTCCTTCTCGGCCGCGTCCTTGTACACGCGCCCGTGCTGCGCCATCCACTGCTCGTGCATGCGCCGCACGGACGCTGTCGACGCGCTGTTCCTCGTGGAGCGGGCGGCCGATGCGGTGGCCGACGCCGCCGAGAGGAGGAAGAAGAGTAAGAGGAAGCGGGTAGCAGCAGTACTAGAAGCCATGTTGGTATGTGAATTTTGATAGAGTTAATTAGTGAGTTTGTAGTGGTGAATGCTCGTAGTTAGTTGTGTATATATTTTTGCATGGCTAGTTAGGGTTTATATAGGGCTAGGATTATTGAAGGGTTTTTGAGTTTAGACGTGAATTCAACGTTCCCCGTGATTTGCGGGAAATGAGAAGCGGACTTGGGTAAATGCATTGACGTGACTTTAATATGCGGAGGTCGACGTTAACGTGGAGCGAGCCACGAAAGAAGCAGATCAAATGGACTCCTTAACTCTTAAGCACTCTTGATCTTAAAAAGATATATATAAATTACTCTTTAATATACATACTAAAACCTCAGTTATTTGATAGTTTAAACTTTTGTTCAGTTGATTTTCATAATTTAACACGGTATCAAAATACTAAAGCTTAACATATTTAAAATTTATGTTTATATTTTAGTAGTTTATTTCTTATATAATAAATAAACAATATATTTTTAAAAACAGTTGAGTTTTGTCTGTGTAATAGGTACGTTTTCAAAAATGAGACTTGTGTTAAGTGAACTTTTATATCTTACATTTAAATTTTAAGTCTAAAATAAATCAGATTCATTAGAGCGGATTAATTTTAAAACAATGTTTGTGGAGAGCATCAACTTTTTAGGTTTTAAGACATTGAGAGTGGGAGTTTTTGGAGAGTCGTGTCTACAAAGGCTTCTAGGATTTTGCTTAATTTGGAAACTAAGGTATGTACCGAGACTTGGGTCAACACAATCGTTTCCCACGTTTCTCCGAAAAAACACAATATCTAGTTTCCCATGGTGCCGTAACCCGGTCAACCGAACGACGACGAAGGGAGAAACGGTCGAAACGGTCGGTATCTCACAAAAAAAATTGTTTAATTCTAGAGTAAGAATTTAAAAATAATGGCACGCGATCGTGCCGAAAATTTGTCGATACGATACGGTACGGTGCGTGCCGAATCGTGACGATATGTGTCTGTCAAAATAATTCTTATGTGCCGACACATAATAACATAAAATATTTATTTTCTTTAGCAACAAAATATTCTAATTATTTATTATATCTTTTTATCATATTTTTTAAATTTTATTGAAAAAATTACTTACTAATTTAAAGAATAGAGAGTTTTGAGTTGTGCCATCGGTACGGGACCTATATCGTGCCGATATCTTGTTGCCACGGTGCGGCACGGTGAATTCGGCCCGTGCCGACGAACACTTAAAACCTTGTTCTAGAGGTTTCCCAAATTATTCATTTGATAGCATTGGATGATCTATTACCACCTATATATGCATCCAATCTCATATCTCGAAATAACTTAGAAAGATAGTTAAAATTTAATTACTTTTCTTCGACTATTAGTGAGTTTAAAATATCTTTTAAACATGTTAAGTGAAAAATAATAACTCTATTTAATTAAGTAATACCAAAATAAAACACCTTTGCTCTACGTTATACCTCTTTCCTACATGTTACGTTAGCGCGCCACGAGACCATTAAAATTTTACGATTTAGTTCAACTATCAAGTGTAATTAAAGTAACGGCAGAATACTAGATAAAAACGTATACAATTTGTTTTCGTGGATGAATTGGGACGGGGTTAAAATGCAAGAAAATTTTTGGGTAAACTTAAAATACTATTCCTGTGGTTTCGCACTTTCTTACTTTAGTGCCATGTGGTTAAAATATATCAAGTTAGTGCTCTATGATTTTATTTTTATATCTTTAAAAAATAAGACTGTTGGCGGCTCTTTTCTTGTATCTAATGAAACAATACATTTTTAAAGACAGTTGAGTTTTGCCTATGTATTAGGTTTTCCAAATGTAAGGTCCCTGTTAAGTGAACTTTAATATTTTACATTTAAATTTTAAGGCTAAAATGAATCATATTCATTCGCACCAGTTAATTTTATAAAGTCATATTTGTTGGAAATCGAGAGTGGGAGTTTTGGAGACTCTGGTCTATAAATGCTCGATCCGTGCACCTTTTGGTTACAGGATAAAATTGGAACTTTACCTCCCTAATTTTCAGGATAATCCGTGAAGGGTAAAATTATTGTTCTATTCTTTTAGTGGAATAACAATTCATTCTCTTCATACCTCTATTAATTTAATAATAAAATATTACTAATTAATTTATTATATATTATTTTATTAATCTATTAGCTTGATTAATAATTAGCCAATTTGATTTATTACGATAATAAATATTTAATTAACTATTTAGTAAATTAATTTATTATTCATAATAATTAATTATCTAATTAAAAAATTAATCAATTAATATTTTGACCAATATAACTAATTAATTTATTATATTAATATTTAATTTATTATAATTTATCAAATTATTTATAGTTAGTTAATATATTAATTAACAATACTCATAGTTAATTAATTACTGTCCTAATTAATTTATCTTTTAATATTTATGATTATCTAATAGTATTCATGATTATTAATTGATTAATTAATTTGTTAAATTATTATTTAATTAATATTTAGATGTTAATTAGTTATATAAAATATTTATTATTTTAACACTATAATTACCCTTATTCCTATTGTATTTGTCTAACTATCCAAATGCTATTTTTTTTATTCTCGAAAATAATCTAATTTTTATCCAAATATAAAATTAATCTATTCCTATTTTTCGCCAAAGTTATCTCCAAAGTTGTACCTATCTCAGAAATAATAATAAAAAATTATTTTCGAATCAATCAATATGCTAGGGTATATCTTTGGAACCTGAGGTACGTAGAATTGGGTCCACACAATAGTTTCCCACGGTGAACAATTCTCCTCAGGGACCACCACAAAACGACGAAGGGAAGTGGGACAACTTTTCTATAGGGAATCTTCCAACAAAAATTTTTCATTTGATAATATTGGATGATGATCTATTGCCACATTAATTAGCATCCAATCTCATATCTCCAATTAACTTAGTAAGATCGTTAAAATTTACTTTTCTTCTACTACAAGCGAGTTTGAAATAATCTTTTAACATGCATGTTAAGTAAATAAAAGGGAAAACTTCAAAAACCCCTCCTGTGGTCTCGTAGTTTCTCACTTTGCCCCCCTGTGGTTTAAAATGTATCAAATTGTCCCCCTGTGGTTTCGTTTTTATCTTTTCGGTAGCTTTTTCGTTAATATTTCATTAAATTATATACAAAAAACTTCAAATATCTATCTAGATTTATCAAATATTCACTTTAGTATCCTTTAATTTTAACTTTATTATTGATTTAAGAGAAAAAATAATGAAATTAATAAAAAATAGAGAAAAAAGAAACCACGGGGGGCAAATTGATATATTTTAAACCACAGGGAGGCAAAGTAAGAAACTACAAAACCACAAGAAGGGTTTTTAAAGTTTTTCCTAAATAATAAATCTATTTAAGTAATAAAATAAATTAAAATACTGGTAGAATAATGATAAAAGCATACATAATTTGTTTTCATGTATGAATTGGGACAAGACTACTAAAGTGCAAGAAAATTTTCTACATTTTTAGCTCCGAAAAAAAAAGAAAGATGGCCCAATAATACTCCCCAAATAGGAATGATGATCGAATTATATTAAGACGGGCAGGTCTGAACCACCCAAGCTAAAATAATACCAAGATTGGTAGGTCAGACCCATCCGAACTAAACTAATACCAAAAAGAAATTTTCTCCCCTCGCGCACAAATCGTCTGTGCATAACATTATGTCCTTTTCTAGTTTATAAAGCAAAATATACAAAGATTAATGATGCTATACAAGATTGATGATGCTGTACATACACAAATGTTTGGCATCATTTTCTTTTTTATCCTGTAAACACTTATTTTATGTAATTTGATATATTAGTGGACACTTTTTTTTTTTTTTGGTTGGTCTGCACTTACACNTTTTTTTTTATTCTCGAAAATAATCTAATTTTTATCCAAATATAAAATTAATCTATTCCTGTTTATCGCCAAAGTTATCTCCAAAGCTGTAACTATCTCAGAAATAATAATAAAAAATTATTTTCGAATCAATCAATATGCTAGGGTATATCTTTGGAACCTGAGGTACGCAGAATTGGGTCCACACAATAGTTTCCCACGGTGAACAGTTCTCCTCAGGGACCACCACTAAACGACGAAGGGAACTGGAACAAAAATTATTGTCCCTAGAGGTTTCTCAAATTATTCATTTGATAATATTGGATGATGATCTATTGCCACATTAATTAGCATCCAATCTCATATCTCCAAATAACTTAGTAAGATCATTAAAATTTACTTTTCTTCTACTACAAGTGAGTTTGAAATAATCTTTTAACATGCATGTTAAGTAAATAAAAGGAAAAACTTCAAGAACCACCCGTGGTTTCGTAGTTTCTCACTTTGCCCCCCTGTGGTTTAAAATGTATCAAATTGCCCCCCTATGATTTATTTTTTATCTTTTTGGTAGCTTTTTTGTTAATATTTTATTAAATTATATACAAAAAAACTTCAAATATCTATCTAGATTTATCAAATATTCACTTTAGTACCCTTTAATTTTAATTTTATCACTGATTTAAGAAAAAAAAATTAATGAAATTAATAAGAAACAGAGAAAAAAGAAACCACGGGGGGCAAATTAATACATTTTAAACCACAGGGAGGCAAAGTGAGAAACTACAAAACTACAAGGAGGGTTTTTATAGTTTTCCCTAAATAAAATAATAAATCTATTTAAGTAATAAAATAAATTAAAATACTGGTAGAATAATGATAAAAACATACATAATTTGTTTTCATGTATGAATTGGCACAAGACTACTGAAGTGCAAGAAAATTTTCTATATTTTTAGCTCCGAAAAAAAAGAATGATGGCCCAATAATACTCCCCAAATAGGAATGATGATTGAATTATATTAAGACGGGCAGGCCTGACTCATCCAAGCTAAAATAATACCAATATTGGTAGGTCAGACCCACCCAAACTAAACTAATACCAAAAAAAAATTTTCTCCCAACGCGCACAAATCGTCTGTGCATAACATTATGTCCTTTTCTAGTTCATAAAGCAAAATATACAAAGATTAATGATGCTATACAAGATTGATGATGCTGTACATACACAAATGTTTGGCATCATTTTCTTTTTTATCCTGTAAACACTTATTTTATGTAATTTGATATATTAGTGGACACTTTTTGTTTTTTTTGGTTGGTCTGCACTTACACTTATATTAGGGGTGTAAAACGGGCGGGGCGGCGCGGCACGACTCCGGGCCTGGCCGTGGCCCGGTACTGCTACTGTAGCATCCGCGCTGGGACGGACCGGCCCGACTCTCTGGGCCGTGCTAGGCGGGTCCCCTAGGGCTCATAGGCCCAGCATGACACGGCATGTTATGGGCCTGGGCCGGGCCGGGCCAGAAGTGTGGCTCGTGGCCCGATGTGCGAGCCTTTGGGAGTTGGGGCCTTGGGACTTAGGGAGCCAGGCTCCCAAGGTGGAGAAAGACAAGGACCTAGGGCCTAAGGCCCTAGGCCCTGGTTGGAAGATGGGCCCAAGGCTGTAGGCCCTTATTGGAAGGTGGGCTATCTTTCGAAAAAATCAAAATTTTTTAAAAAATTCATAACTTTATTAAACTTAACATTATTTTAAAAATTTATTACTTTATAAATATTTTAAGAAAATTTATTTTTTTTATCTAACATATTAGGCAAAAGATAATTATTTTATTTTTTACAAATTTTAAATTTTTTAATAGTTTTAATAAATTTTAAAACACTCAAGGACCGGCTCGAAGCCTGGCACGACCTGCGCCATCCAGGCCCAAGGGCCATGCTCGACCATTATGATTGGATGTTATTGTATTATTTTATTCAGTATCTAATTAATGCATGAAATATATGATTAACAATTTTTAGGTAGAGTTCAGCTACTATTCACTTATGAGTATATGTTACTTTGTACTCATAAGTTTTCGTCCGTTAGATCTATCTCTTTGGTCATTTTTATCCGTTAGATCATATTATTCAACCAACCACCCACTCAACCCTAGAAGACCACTATTATCCTAACCGCATATTTCTTCATCCAACGGCCGAAAACTTAAGAGTACAAAGGACCCTATATTTATAAAAGTATAATAGCCCTAGCCTTTTAGTTATATTGTAGAGGTATGATAGTAGCATTTTGTTTTAGCAATTATTTATATTAGTACCTACTTGTTTCCACTGCTTAGTTATTTATTATTTTTGCCTCTTATAATCCTAGTGGTATAGACCGTCGGTATTGTCGACCATACCTACTGGGGACTATTGATTATAGTTTTCGAGTAGGTCTTGTGTGCTATTAGGAGCACAGCGGCCTTCATGCTTTTAAGCCATTTTCGATGACGTAACTTCTGAATTGATGATCGGCTCCATTAGACTTGATCTAGCGTATTTGAACTATCTAGAAAATAAATTTTGCGATTTTTTGATATTATTTACCTAGTGATCGAAAGGACTGACAATTAATGGTTAAAAGTAAAAATCTCACAAAAAGTTATGATGTAGCACTAAAATTTTGGATTAGAGATATTGATCTTGTTGTAGATAATATAAAAAAAATTTCTATCAAAATTTCATCTGATTTGAATACTTTTACATTGTTAAACTTACAAACGGCATACGTCAACTATTAAAAATTATTGATTTTGAATCCTTTCGATCACTTAGTAAATAATATAAAAAATATGCAAAAATTATTTTTTAGGCACTTCAAATATGCTAAATCAAGTCTGACGGAGCTGATCGTTGATTCAAAAGTCCAATAATCGAAAACGGTTTAGGAGTACAGAGACCTCTGTGCTCCTAATTAATAGCACACAAGACCTACTCTATAGTTCTCATATCTTTTTTATTAATATTTTATTTCAGAGTCTTCAGCACTAGCAACTGATCGAAATAATTAAGGAGATTTTGGATAGTTAGCATCTTTTGCCCTCTTTGTGTGTAGCTGGATCAGCTACCGGTGTATATAGTAGTTAGTATAGTATTTTGAGGTTTGAAGTGATTAGAGATATTGTACCATTTTAAGGACTGGTGTGATGATAATTGTATATTTACAGTGTTGTTATAGTATATAGTTTTTATTTTTTTCTAATATCTGTTGTTGTTAGAGTTTAGTTAATTTTTTTTAAACAGTTTTTGTTAACGCTTCGTATGTATAAGATGGGTCTGTTAACGTAATCCGAATTTTCGCTGTAATCCGAGCGTGACAGTGGTGGAGATATAGGAAATAAGGATTTCATTGATCCATGACTAATTAGCAGTTTTACTGAATTAGGTCATTTCTTGAACTTCATACCCTGCAACATTGCCAAGATTTCATTGTAAGTCAAATTATGTTTTGGTCTTTTGCTAGTTTGATGGTGTCAGAGGCTATTATTGAATTTTTTTAAAGGAGAAATGCCATATGTTTTCTTTATGGACCTTTCATTTGAACTTGTTCAACTGTGTCCATTTCAAACTTGCCTCATTTACGAACTTCGTCTATTTTCATTTAATATAACGAAGAAACCTCAGAAACAAGAAAGAAAGTGAGCAGGAGAAAGATCTATTCCCTACCATGAACCATCCTAGAAAACTAGAAATAAATTAAATATGTAGGTAATACATGGCCTCGGAATTTTACTGTACCTAGAGAGTATTTGTTTGTTTAGAAGATGGTTATTGGACACGCAAGCTTTTTGTTTAAAATTACTCTTTTCGGTTGTGGAACTTAAAATTACGGCTAAATTGAACGTAATTTCAATTGCAGCAGTTGAATTGGCTTGTTATTTTAAATGCGCTAGTTATATTGATATGCATCAAACCGGATACCATTAAAATTTTAGTTGTAATTGCATGCGATCAAACAGCTCCAAATTAAAATTTTCATATTTCAAATGAAAAATTAATTTTCAATAAATTTGAACATCATTATGATTAAATTTTAAGGGCTGATTTGGGGATTATAACGGAGAACAATAAATTTTCCCTCAGCATGTTGTTGGTCGACACGTTCACGAATGTCACATCAAAAATTGTATTTGTGGAATAAGCAGTGTTAGTTCAAGAAATTTTACAATGCAGCAGTCACACAATATTATTTTAAAAAGTTAATACAAATATTTTTGTTAATAATTATAATTGTATGGATAAAAAAAATAATAATCTGATTGATTGGTGATGCCATATTAGTAATATAACTAATGCATTCTAAATTATTTGGTACTAGTTCTAACAGCACTTCACAAAATTAGCAATGCATTTATACTTTTTCTATTCAAAGAGTGATTTTTTTGGTCAGAGTTTTATCATATTTTTATTATTTTAAATAAACTAAAAAAGTAAAAATATTATTTAATATTATCGATGGAATGAGTGTGAAATTGCTATGGAGTACTGTATGTGCAAAAAATAATAAAAAGAAAAAAGAAAAATAGCCCACAACATTTATTAAAAGAGCAATACCTTGTAAACATCATACATAGAGGCTGTAACATATATCTCTCTCTCTCAAATGTAATAGTACGTGGCCAAACCAAACAGATGCGTTCTAATTTTTATAAGCTTATTATATATATCTCCAATCATTCTTATTATTACTAGTAACTAGAATTAAAGCCATATATAGTAACCCTATATATATATAATATAGTGTAGTAATATGTATTCGGATTATGCGGTCGGGTAAGACGCGTGCATGGCGAGTCCGCACATTCCTTGGGAAGAATCCACATCTCGCTGTATCCTCATGAATCCACGCTCGCCCCACGTCGTTCCCCATGAGTTTTTTATGAGCCAATACTTAGTTCCGTCGACGGCCGTTCCGTACCCGATGGCCGTGACCGCGTGGTCCAGATCCGTCCCGCACGGGCCGGTGAAAACGCCGCCTTGGTAGTGCTGAAAATTCATGTCGCCTCCGTCGATGGCGACGGACACCGGCTGGTTCGCCACCGCGCTCAGCAGGGCCGACTCGCTGTTCGCCGGCACGTCCTCGTGGCCGCTGATGGTGGCTGCGGAGGACGCCTGGGCTGAGTTGCACGTGCCCTGCATTGCCTGGTATGGGTAGGCGTCTTCGGTCGCCAGGCCGCCGTTGCTGACGATGAACTGGAAGGCGCCGTCCATGATGCCGCCATTGCACGAGTAGCCGTCATTGTTGCAGTCGAGAAGCTCTTGCTCCGACAGGGAGATCAGCTGCCCTGTTTTGATCTGGGTGATCCCTTCTGTCGCCGCCACCGCGGAGAATGCCCAGCAACATCCTGCATATGTACATATATACTATGTATATATTATCCAATTTCATGTAGTAGGCCGTGTGTGGTTCGCATAATTTTATTTCGAGAATCATATACTTCAATAAAAGAATCTATTGATCTTAAAAGTAAGCAGTGCAAGTGTCAGGACTATATATATTGAGAGAGATCGACTACTATATTTTTATGAATATAATCGTCTTTGAATTATATATATATATATATATATATATATATATATATATATATATCATCTTTGTCCGGCATTACCGCAATTGCCTTGATCTTTGATGGGAGTAACTGCGCCTTGAGACCTCCAGTCCATGCTATCCGGTGTCGAGCTGTCGGTGTATCTGAACGGTGACTGCGCCGCCGCATCGGGGCGTGGGGTCGGCCTGAACCCGAGGTACGAGGCTCTGAACTCCTCGTTGGTGAGGTCGGTGAAGCGGTTGGGGCCGAGCGTGTACGACCGGTTGCCGGCCCGGTTGGCTGACTCAATGTACTCGACGTTCGCTTTGAAGATCCTAAACCGCCGCTCCTTCTCGGCGGCGTCCTTGTACACACGGCCGTGCTGGGCCATCCACTGCTCGTGCATGCGCCGCACGGACGCTGTCGACGTGTGGTTCCTTGCGGTGCGGGTGGCCGATGCGGTGGCCGACGCCGCCGAGAGGAGGAAGAAGAGTAAGAGGAAACGGGTGGCAGTAGTACTAGAAGCCATGTTGGTATATGAATTTTGATAGAGTTAATTAGTGAGTTTGTAGTTGGGAATGCACGTAGTTGTGTATATATTTTTGCATGGCTAGTTAGGGTTTATATAGGGCTAGGATTATTGAAGGGTTTTTGAGTTTAGACGTGAATTCAACGTTCCCCGTGATTTGCGGGAAAAGAGAAACGGACTAGGGGAAATGCATTGACGTGACTTTAATTTGCATGGTGGAGGTCGACGTTAACGTGGAGCGAGCCACGAAAGAAGCAGATCAAATGGACACCTTAACTCTTAAGCACTCTTAATTAGAGATCTTAAAAAAATATATATAAATTACTATTTAATATAAATACTAAAACCTCATTATTTGATAGTTTAAACTTTTGATCAGTTGATTTTCATAATTTAACACGGTATCAAAATACTAAAGCTTAACATACTTAAAATTTATATTTATATCTTAGTAGCTTCTTTCTTATATAATAAATAAACAATATATTTTTAAAAACAGTTGAGTTTTGCCTGTGTAATAGGTTTCCAAAAATGAGGCTTGTGTTAAGTGAACTTTTTTACATTTAAATTTTAAGTCTAAAATAAATCAGATTCATTTGAGCCGGTTAATTTTGAAATCATGCTTGTTGATAGCATCAACTTTTTAGGTTTTAAGACATCGAGAGTGGGAGTTTTTGGAGAGTCGTGTCTACAAAGGCTTCTAGGATTTAACTTTGGAAACTCAGGTACGGAGACTTGGGTCAACACAATCGTTTCACCATGTTTCTTCCAAAAAAAACAGAATAGTTTCCCATGGCACCGTAACCAGGTCAACAATTCTATTCATGGGACCACCCCCGAACGACGAAGGGAAGTTCCACAACTTTTCTATTAGGGAATCTCACAACAAAAATTGTTTCTAGAGGTTTCACAAATTATTCTTTTGACAACATTAGATGACCTATTACCACCTAAGCATCCAATCTTATATCTCCAAATAACTTAGTAAGATAGTTAAAATTTACTTTTCTTCAACTACAAGTCAGTTTGAAATAATCATTTAACATGTTAAGTAAAAAATAATAACTCCATTTAAGTAAAAAAATAAATTAAAATATTTTTCACTCTACGCTGTACCTCTTTCCTACATGGCATGTTAGCGTGCCACAAACTCCATTAAAATTTTAGAATTTAGTTCAACTATCAAGTGCAATTGAAATATTAGTAGAATACTCGATAAAAATGTACACAATTTGCTTTCATGTAGGAATTGGGAGAGAGCTAAAGTGCAAGATAATTTTTTATAATTTAGCTCGTACAAAGAATGATGGCCCAATAAAACTCTCGAAAAAGGAATGATGACCGAATAATACTAAGACCCGCAGGACTGACCCGGCCAAACTAAAACAATACCGAAAATAAAAAAAAAAGAAAAAACTCTCCTAACACTTACAAATCGCCCGTGCATATGTCCTTTTCTAGTTTGTAAAGCAAAATATACAAAGATTAATGGTGTTATACAAGATTGATGATGCTGTATACACAAACGAAAAAGATACTGTGTAGGTGTAGTTAAGTTTAAGAGAGTAAATTGCCGCGCATCTTAGGAACCAAGATTACAGAAATAAAATTTTAAAAATAAAAAACATACGTAATAACAATAAATACTTGTTTTCCGATTACATATTCTGAAACTTTAGAAAGTCTTACAAGAGTCTCTGCTCGCATACCAAATTGGTGAGAACATTAATCAAAGACTTGGGGTCAAATATAATCCCCACTTTTGGGTCGCGCAGTGAGTCTACATTAACCTGCAATGAGTGGGAAAACAAAAAGATTGATTCATACCATCGTAGAAGTCGCAGCAAAATACCGTGTTGCACGAAAATACAAAATATTCCTTAACAACAGAGTTCACACTTGACACGCCATAACAGTTTTAAGTGTTTGGGGAGCACAGGGGATGCGCCGTGTAGCTCGCGCAATGTGTACTGTGCGGCAAAGAGATATGCTTGATGAAGCTCTAAGTGCGTTGAATGATTACTTGGCATTAATTAAGCGACTAATAGACCACAACGCCTGATTGGTCCCAATTATATTCTGCTTTCAACTACAGTAGCCATAAAATAATGTGTATTGCAAATGCAAATGAAAATGTATAGAGCTTGTACTACAACAGGAAGCTAAAATGGTATTCACTGCTTTCAACTATAGTGGCCTCTAATAAAGCGTTTTGCAAACAAAAATGGCTATCAACTACAGCAGGAAGTTAACATGGGATTAGAGCGCATAAGCAGAAGCATCAATTTGGTGCTTCTGTTTTTATTGCAGGGAGAATCTATTGCGGCAGCTTCAATATAGTGCTTCTTTTGGAAGCATTACTCAGAGACCGTTGGGTTGAATGTAATTGTAAATGAAGTATATTAGGAGATGCATACAATTGAAAATGCGGCAATTATAGCTATATGCATCTACAAATAATTTGTATGGATGCTTGTAGTTGAGAAGTGCATCTATAAACATTTTTATTATTTTATATATGGAGTGCAAAGATTACCTCCAATGTATAAAAAAAAAAATTATATTTGAAGTTACTATCTTCGAATGCTGTAGTTGAAACTGCATTCAATTTGGGTGTAGTTTCAACTACTGAAGTTGAGCTTCCTCGTGCACTTCCAGCTACAGCAATTAAATTCAAATGTATCAAACCAAACGCTGAATTTGAATTTGCTTACAGATGCAACTATATGCAATCACAATCTCTCGATAGAACTTCATGGAACAAAATTACGCTTTACAGCAGGACAAACAGTCCGTGTGTCAAATACAATTTGATGAAATTTAGAAAATAAACTTCGGCACTATATATGTAGAGCCAAGAAAAAACTGAAAACATACCGCACGAAAGATTCCTTGAGCAGCCAAACATTCAATATCTACAGGGACCCGACCATCTCTAGGAACCAATAGGGCATTGATGTAGTCACTAGGCTGCACAAGATACAAGTGGAAACGCACTTATAAAAAGAAATACAGCACATAGATGAGATGCTCTTTCATTGCATATGTAAATCTTAAAAAAGTAAATCCTCTTCATTAGTTAAATTAACCTGGTTTATTGATCTATCAATTCTATGCCCACCGAGCAAGACTAACATAGATGAACGGATGCGGTTCAATTTTGTAATATGCAGTCAAAATAATAAAATTATAATGCATGGGACAATAGTCTAAAATAATGGAGAGAGGCTTAATGGCACACTCAGTAAGCACTAGATATTCCGAAACAAAAAAATAAGCTTGAGGTTTTCTTTATGTTATTCTGAAGAATGATTGTGTAAATACCCGGAGCAATATTTCATGATTTCTCGTGATAAGTAGCTTAAGCACTAATCACATGAATGATGCTTAACTGGTGGAGAGACCACACACTTACTATACTTACAGGATTCTTTAAGCTTTTGACAGGATCTCCATAAGTTCTATTTAGAGCATCTGTTATTGCAGTTACAAAGCCGGAAGCAGATAAACCAGCAGTTTCTCTGTCATGTGAACCATTCAGTAGAAGCACCTGCATTCATCAAGAGAAACTAACTTTCAGTTCTGAAGAGCTTTTAAAAGACGCATAGAAGACGCAAATCAAAATGTCAAGAAAAAGCATACAACGAAAATAGAAGAATCATTATGAGCATATATAGTAGAACATAAACAAGCATACAATGAAAATAGAAGAATCATTATGAGTATACATAGTAGAACAAAAACAAGCTCAAACGGAAAACCCATTAGTTAATTTTGTTGCTAATAATTTCAATCTTAAATCAATTTCTAGCTCAAACCAGTCCTTTCTATAACATAGAAAGAAAAAAAACAGGCAGGTATGGAAAAACCATTAGTTGAAGATCTCTCCAACAAACAAAGATCTCAATGAACACAAAGATCTCAATGAACACTACCTTCGGGATAGCTCTTGAGGCAATACTCTCGCCAATGCCATGCAACACCTGAGCCACCATAAGCAAAAAATGATGTTACTCAGCCGAACAAAGAAGTGATATGTAACAGAGTGATATTTCGATACAAAAGAACTTAAAGAGTTAGAACTGATCATTTCCTAGACCTGCATATTTATTGATTAGATCACACGGAAGATAAAGAGTTACGATAATGACAACTTACTGCAGTTCAACCTCACTTAAAGGAACCAACTTTTACAGTAATGTGGAGATAGAAGTATTCCAAACTATTTTTAGTAATTGCATAAAAAGTGTTAGATAACTTAGTGGCAACTATTCTGTAAGTATATAATAGATATCAGGATATTTTTGATTTGTCATAACCTAAATGATCAAATATTAAGACAACACAGTACTGCTGAATGGACAAAACAAGAGAATAATCGACATGCGCACCAGTGATGGACAAATGGAAGTATAAAGTGAACCCATGGCATAGACAATGCAGTCCACTTTACTTAGCTGCTCCAGAACTGTAGGGTTTGCTTCAGGAAAAACCTATACAGCAAAGTAACAATCACATCATAAGTTTCAATTAATGAGACATTAGATGGACATTCATTTATAGTGTTCAAAAATTTAAATTAACATGAAAGTGTACTTTTTCTGGCCTCCTAAGCTAGATAAACAACACCCTCTAATGACTTTGGTGCATAAAAATTTAAATAGACATGACATATGAAAGGCTACAGCTTGAAATATAAAGAAAACAATTATGTAATATGCCACAGCTCATATAAATCTCACTAACCTCATGCAGTAAGTTGCTACCCTCACTGGACATGTAAAAAACACGTCTAATTCGTGAAGGCAGCGCCGAACATGAAGCAGAATCCTATCAAAGACAGCGGTTAGAAATATAGAAGAAACAGCGAGAGGTTCATGCAACTGATAAAAGTCAACCAGATAATGTCATCCAATGAGGTACACAGGTTAAGAAAGTGATCCCCAGATTTTAACCCATGAAACTTAAATCCCAATTAAGCAGCCATGCTGCTGTGTCTACTCTCAATATTTTGAGCTCAAATGCACTAAAATATGAACCTTATTTAAATATTTGAACCAAAAGAGAATTCAAAAAAGAAAGCTAATAACAGGTACTTGTTCCAAAAAGCCTAAACACCATGTAAAATCAAGAGGCAAAGGAATTCAATAGGCAAACACTACATTTAAGGTCCCGAAGTCTCATGCAAAAGAAGTTTATCAAAAGTTTTGCAAATATGAGTTTGTAATTGATGGAGTTATTTGTCAAACAAATGGACATAGAGAAAAAGGAAAGAAAGAAATTTTTTAATAAAACCTTGTTGCCTTTCTCAGTGATAGACAAAATGGAACTGATGTCAATCAAAGTACAAATAATAAAGGTTCTCTATTCTCTCTTTTGATAACACAGTAAAATTGCTTAAAAATGTGTAGGAAGAACAGCAACATGCTTATCCAAGAATAACGATAAGGATGTAATTGATTTCTCATCTTCTTCGGAAATAATCAACTATTTTGAATATGAAGTAAATATATCATAGCATATAAATCCTGCCAAAAGTAAAAGACAAACAAGAAAGCAAATTTTGATAGAGATAATAAGGTAAGCTATGCAAAAAAAAAAGTATACCTTATTTATTGGCTCAGTACGTCCATTTGTTGGGTGTGAAATTTCATTTTGACCGCGTATTATTGTCCCGTCCTAAAAAAAATTCAAAATATAGAAAAATGATGATCAAGATAAGAGTAAAGCATTTCCAACTTGTATGATCATAACAACAATGCATTATAATATATATATATATATATATATATATATATATATAGAGTTGAGCTAGAATGCTATCGGTAGCAAACGGGCTCCGTTGCCACCCATTTGTTTTCGATGATGGAGCCTTCAAATCGACGATCGGTACCGTTGAACATGATCTATACCACTTGAAGTATCTAGAAATCAAATTTCAAATCTTTTCGACATCATTGGCCTAATGATCAAAGGGTTTCAAAATTTGTAATTTTAATGGTAGATATGAAGTGTTTTCTCATTTAACGGTGTAAAGCTATCCAAATCAATTGAATTTTGGTCGGAAAATTCTTTAAACTATTTAGAACAAGATCTATATTCTGGATCTTGATTACAAAATTTCTATCATCACTTTTTAGAGGATATTCACTTTCAGCCGTTTATTTTTACGTCCACTTGATAGACAAGAGAACAATATCGGAAAAGCATGAAATTTGATTTCTAGATACTTCAAGTGGTATAGATCATGTTCAACGGCGCCGATCGCCGATTTGGAGGCTCCATCATAAAAAATAAATGGGTGGCAACGGAGCCCGTTTGCTACCGATAGTATTCCAGCTCAACTCTATATATATATATATATATATATTGATTTATTTATTTATTTATATAATGAATAGGATATTCCAGATTATTTGACAGGGTAATCCTAGCAAGTTCTAGAAAACAGGTTCCAGAAAATCCAGTTCTTTAGGAATATTCTGCAATCCATGAGCCAAACACACAGTAAGAACAAAAAGGTGCCCCATATGGTCCTTTGATCTATTCCAAATAGAAGTTCTTTAAGGGCGCGTTTGGTT
Source organism: Ananas comosus (assembly GCF_001540865.1). Classification (NCBI taxonomy): domain Eukaryota; kingdom Viridiplantae; phylum Streptophyta; class Magnoliopsida; order Poales; family Bromeliaceae; genus Ananas; species Ananas comosus. The sequence goes on from NC_033636.1 coordinate 8,757,877, forward strand.
CGAAGTCGGAATCGAAATTGGAATCGGAACCAAAATAAGCTGGAATCGGAATCGGAATGACTCATTACCTAATTCTGTTTGGTTCATCACCTGAATCGGAATCGAAATAAATCATTCCCATTGTCGGTGTTTGGTTCATGTGGATATAAAAAATGTAATCAAATTAATATACTAACATTATCTTTATAATATATTAATTTAAATTCAAATTAAAAATTAAATATTAAAAATTTACATCAAAATTTTGAAATAATGTCAAAATTTTAAATCTATTTTTTTAAAAAAAATTAAACTTTGAAGTTGAGTAGATAATTTAAAATATGAAACTAAATTTTGATTTATTCAAATTCAAATTTAAAATTACAATTTAAATTTTAATTTGAATACATAAATTTAATTTAAGTTTGAAATAAAATTTGAATAACATTTTATATAAATTAAAATTTAATTTAAATTCAAAAGTCATAAGTTAGATTCAAAATACTTGATTAAATTTTAATTTTTAATTTAAGTTTAAATTAAAATTTAAAATTATATATTTAATTTTAAAATTTTAACTCATATTTTAATTAAAAAAGTTGAAAAAATAAATTTAATCCGAATAAATATCCATTCCGTCCGGATTCAACTTTCAATCCGGCCTCCTAGGCCAGATTGAAAAAAGAGGTGATTAGGAGATTCCCATTCCACTCGGGGATCGTAATCGGAATGGAACTCCCGCGTACCAAACACCTACAAACGGATTTATCCATTCCGATTCCGATTCCAGGGTAAAAAAGAAACGAACCAAACACGCCCTAAGAGAAGTTGCATAATTATCATAATTTTGTGATATAATCTTTATGTAGCGTGCCAACAACTTCTCTTGAAACAGAGGACTGCACTCACATTTTTTATTTAGGACGGCATAAGCATACCTATAAATTGCTGCAGCACCTTCCTATGTTCCTTGCATATAATATATGTGAACCATTTATGTTTATCATACAAATTAATCCTGATGGATTGGACTTCCCACAAAGTGATACATGGATCATAACAAGCAGATATGTCAACTGGTTGTGCTGGTAGCATATATAGCTAAAAGAACCACAAAAAGAAAATCAAAACTAATGAAGAAATCAGGTTTCTTCTCTTTGCACAAAAATTGCACAACAATATGTGACTAACGTAGTTCTCAAGGCTCCATGCACATAAATGAGCTGCTTTTCTAAGATACTATGACTACAAAATGCAGTTTAATACTAAATGACTGTAGCAAGCTGAATAGATGATACAAGTAAAGACTTAAAGAGGACAACAGATAAATCTGGTTCTTTAGTTATTTCATAATTAATTGCATGGAGATCAACAACACTTGAGAAATTGTTTAATTCTTGAATGACGCAAATTAGGATACGATACAAATTATTAGACAAAATGAATTAGTGATAAAGAAGGCATAATACCCATAATTCACATCCGAGAGTAAGCCTGTCATTGGTGGAGATTACAGGAAGTACAAGACTTTCCCTGGGGATTTCTGAAACACGAGAAAACAAAAATATAGCAGCATCCAAGGACTGAAAGAATATACGGGCCCCAGCAAAGAAGAAGTTTCCAATGCTGCAAGTATTTAGTAATCTGTCATGCCAAACGCACTAAATCCTAAAGGAGTTAATTACAGCTCTTTGCAGATATGACAATGTCTTGTCGGAAAATATGAAGAGTTCTGCCTACATTCTATAAATGTCAGAACAAGCATGAAAATCTACTGAAATTTTCCAGTAGAAGGATTTATCAATTAAAGCAAATGAGTAGCAATTTGATGACTAGAGCTTTTTTATCGGTCAAGGCTCCCAAAACAGAACCAAGCGAGTCAGAGCCTTATAAAGAATACTAAATTGTCAGCTGATAGTTAGAATTATCTACTACAAATTCGCAAGCTGAATAATACAAGGAAATCAAGAACCATGTCATGTGCTACTGTAAATATTGCTAAACAAGTTGTTTTGCGTAATAAAGAAAAAGCCCTACATCATACAAGCACTAGAAAGTTTTCTAATTTCCTATTCTAATGTAAATGTCATGTACATTACGTATGCAAAAATGTTCTCAGTGCAGCAAAGCATCAATCCTTCAAAATGTAAGAGTGCTTTGGAAGCTATCATGATATCATCTGTGAAATTTTCTTGCAAATGCTAGGGGCAACAGTGATCCTCAGTTCATTTCATTAAGTCACAGCAGCAAGCACACAGGAGAAAAAATTATAATGGTCTATATATTATGTACTTTAAAAGAAGTTACAACATAGGCATAACTTCTAGTAAAATATTTCACCTTAAGAAGAATCACCTGCCATTGCTGAAGCAAAACGATTCATCCGACCGCCGGAGAATCTGCATGGTAGAAATTTTAGTTTTAATTGTCGCAAACAAAAAGATCCTTTTCACAGAGGAAACACCATCATAATGCAAAAATATGTCCAAAATCCAAGATGTTAGTCCTTTTCATTAAGAAAACAAAATCACAGTGCAAATATTATGGCCAATGTCTAAGATTATCGGTATATGAGCACCAATAACTCGAGAATGTGTGCTAAGCACCATAATTTCAGCTTTTTATCGTATTCACAATAGAAAAACTATAATAAATGAATAGATGCACTGAGATGGAATGTTATGAAATGTCCTCAAATGACAGCCACAAATCATGTAATAACAAGAACAATTTTTAAAGAAAACTTGGGATAGCGTCGTGCCACTATTGAACCCCTGGCATATTTTTTTTGGTCACATGACCACTGCTCCACTGTCATGTATGTCGAACTTATACTTGTAATACTACGATATTATACATGTTGATAAAATTATATTATGCAGAGCAGCAGCATCAAATTATTTCAAGCATTTTGCAAGTTGTATTGTAAGCAGATTAATCAATAAATGATTGTAAACCTGGTTTTGAAAATAAGCCAAAAATGCACGTATTGTCTCCCTGTAAGGTCGTGAAACACCATCCCACAAAGAGTGCTCCCCTTCGACAATTTTGTACCTGTCAAATTCTCAACTCAGCACAACACATACAAACCTCCACCAACCTAGGAATAAGTAAATATTCAGAAATATTTAAACTAAATGATGCAATGCTGAGCATTATCAAATCTACAAACTTAAGGTAGAACAAGAGGTATGTGTGTCCTGAAGTATAAGTAATAATAATTCAAGGAAGAATTTTTAGGCAAGTCATTTCAATTCTGGTGAAACAAAAAGTGGCTTCTAGTTGTCCTCAAACCAAATTTATAGTTGTTAGCATGGCGAAAGATAGATGAAATCTTTTGTAGCATGGAAGCATATTCATCTAACTGATTCTTAAAATGCAAGCACTGAGATAATCAAATAAAGCGACAACTGTTCCATTTGCTTCAAAATTTACTGAATAAACAAAATTTGATATATAAAGCATATTTAGTGGGACTTGAAATAGTGAGCGTCAGATAGCACATAGAACAAAAATGGATACCCTTCAGAACCAGATTGGGTAATTCGGACATTCAACTGTGAAAAACGGTATATATATTTTACTCTTCATACATCAGGTTCAGGCAAACTTAGTCAGATGCTGACCTCAAACTAATTGATCATTTAGCATATGCATTTGTGTCTGCATGATTATAGGGATGCAAATATTTTAAACTTTTGTGATAAGCGATCTCAACAGACCAGTCTTAATGGCGGGAAATTCACAAAAGTATTCGGAAGCATCTCATCTGATATGCTCATCAACAAAGAACACGATAGACTCTACTTTGATTAAGGTAATAGAAGCAGGATGAAATACCACTCCAATTTGGCTTCAGATGAATCAAGAGGTAAGCGATGCCCAAGCAATGTCCGAACAGCTAGAGCTTCGGAAGTGCTTTCATCAGACAATCTCAAGCATCTTGATCGTATGTCTCCAACAGCTGGTCCGCCTGTGAAGTACAATGAAAATTTTTAAAGGTTCAAACAGTTTATCTGATTTTTTTTTTCTTTGCAATGTGTTGAGCGCACAAAATTTTAAAGGTTCAAACAGTTTATCTGATTTTTTTTTTTCTTTGCAATGTGTTGAGCGCACAAAATACAAGAGAAAACCTACCGAGCACTCGAACAATCTCAGCTGTGCTTCCACCATCATCAGACACAGGAAGCACATGAGCAACTCGAGTTGTAACTTTCTTTAACTCTTCAACAACACCGTTAAATGCAGTTCCACCTGAACCAACCATTGTGCAATAATCAGATTCAGCAAAGATGGATACAAGCACACACATACTAAACAATGAGACAAAAAAGGCGACACAAATAACTATAATGTTTATGACAATAATAAATTCGCCCTACTAAATGCTCTCTCAGTCAAAGCAATAGCGTGCCATCCTACTAAATTAGTGATTCACGGTAGTAGATAAGCACGGATGCAAATCTCCACAGGATTGACTCGGAGTCCTAAGCTTGTCAATCTCCATTGGATTTACTCCATTTTGCGGGTTCTGTAGCTAGCATCATCTATAAGTCTCTATAGTGGAATTGAGTATCATTACTTAGTCCCAGTTGATAAAACAAAATCTACATGAAATTATAATCTCGTTTAGCATCTCTTCTGAGTCAAAAGCTCTTATCAACAGTTCTATCTCATTCCTCTGCTGGATTGAACACAATAAGAACCAAATCGACCGAATTGAATCATCAAAAAGCGCAGATCGAGAGAGAGAGATAGAGCGTTACCTGAGAACACGAGCAAGGAAGGAACCGAGCTAGGGATAGATCTCGACGAAGGAGAGGACACCTCGGCCGCCATTAACGGGGAGGATCTGGAGGAGGATCGTGCGGGGGAGGAGCCCTCGAGGGGGAAGAGGAGGTGGGAGGGGCTGAGAGAGGGCGAGGGGCGGCGAAATGGGAGGAAGAGGTAGGGGGAGAAGGAGGAGGAAGAGGAGGAAGGGCCCAAGACGCCGAGTGCCATGGTCTCTTCTCCCTCTCCGCCTTTTATACGCGCCCCCTCCCTGGGTGCTCTCTCTCTCTCTCTCTCTCTCTCTCTCCCCTCACAACTCGTTTTCCGGTATCTTCGCGATCGAAACGTGGAGTGATTGGACGACGATGCCCGAAGAGAAAAATTGCGTATATGCCCCTGAGAATCAGCGGAATTGTCTTTTTTTTTCTAAAAAGTATTTAACTAGCTACCAAATATAGCCCTTTTTTATTTAAAAAGTATAAATTTCAGGGGCATTTTTGTAAATAATTCCCGCCTACCGAAGGGACGGTGAAATACGAGGAATTCTACACTGTCACACTTGCACCACGTCATCAATAACAAGCCAATTACATTCTTTCATTCAAACAAAAGTACAATAAAAATATTTTTTTACAATCATGATGGGACATATATTCTTAAAAGGATTAATTTGATTGGTTTGTTACGCCACGTCACTAATATACTCGTTGCGTTGTAGAATTTTTCGTGAAATACGCTAACACCTGTTTGAAATTAAAAATTTAAGGGATAACTACGTAATTTCCAAACGTTGGGCTACAAGGAACTATTGGCTGCACCCGGTGCACCACTTCGTTCGAGAACCACACTCCTATGAATCACCGTTTATTTCATATCCACCACTAATAAAAAACAAGATGCCGCGGTGCACAGATGACGTGGTGAATCGGGTTCCGAAAATAACTTCTCGGAACTAACGGTAGGAGATACTCACCTGTTTGAACAGCTGTTCCATATACTTCAACATTCTTAAAAATAAAAAATAAAAAATAAAAAAGGTTAGCGGTGGAACCGGTCCAAGCCACCACAAGCCTGAGCCTGGCCTACAACAAAGTGGGCTTCACTAGGCCATGGCCCAATGGTCTAATGGCCCAAAATTACAAAGAAAAAAGCTCTTAGCCCAAACCTCGGCCCAAGCCCATCTCCATTGGGCCTCCCATTGGGCTAAACATGGCAACATGCCCTGGCCCAATGGTTGCTTTCTTACATAAGTATTATTCTTTTTTTTATTTTTCATTTTCTATAGATAATGAACATTAATTATTTGAAACATTTTTAATTGAAACTCTTAGGCATTTTCATTTATTCTTGTAAGAAAAGTTAGAAGTCATAATTCTTTCATGTAAATCAAAGAGCTCAATCCAAAAGGGGGAAGTGCTACTGATATTATACATTATCCTTAACCCATGATTAGTTACCAGCTTTACTTTCAAAAAAAAAGAAAAAGTTACTAGTTTGGTGATCTTATATCCATATAAAGTTCCAATTACACCAACTCCACTTGAACTTTACCAAAAAAGAAAGGAGAAAAGCCTAACCCTATTCAACCCTACCTCTCCAAATTAAATTGCCTACATTTAGATCATGCCAAGAAGAGCAACGACTACACCATATTTTTATTTAAGTCCAATCAAACCAAAACACACCCAAAGTCTATGCATTTTACCAACTCCCTCAAAATGGTCCTAATTCACTATTAATAACCCAATCTAGTACTATTTTTAGATAGGCATCCAAAGTAGTTGAATTTTGAATAATATGCATTGGGTAGTCCCCGTGCTATTTTGGTGTTGCAACTTAGTCCACACACTTCGTTAAGTATAAAAATCCGACTATTTCAATGGTCAAAGACCAGCAATTAACTAAATTTCAAACTTAAAATCTTAGATAGCGACTATTAAGTCTTTAGTTAACTACGCTAAGTATACATGATCAGTTCTGAGCAGTTCTATTATGGAATATTGTATAAAATAAAATTTACTGAGCAGATTCATTCTCTTTGTTACAAAATCAAAGCCATAAAGTTAATTACATTATGCAAAACGTATAGGGACTAAGTTGCAATATCGGTATAGAACACGGAATTATCTAACATTTGAGCCAACTTTTAACCAAACTCCAAACCTTTTCCTACTTAAAACAAAGCCTCTTACCTCACCACCCCTGCATGTAGAGAGTAGGAGAAATAGGAGAAATGGATCATCATCCTCTCAAACCCTCCTCTCCAGTTAAGCTCCAATGGTTTGTATGCGCACTCGCGAGCTTCCTCGGCTTCCTCTTCTTCTCCTATGCCCTGCTAAGCGCCAACATTCGAAACAGCGCGACACTGCCATCTTTCCAACACTTGGTATCGAACCACGCCGCGATATCTCCCGTTGCAGAAGTAGAGTACTACTACTCTAGTGTTGTAACCAACAAAGAGATCAGAGCTCTTGCTCCGGTGTACAATGCTGCAGTGGTGCCTCTCTCTTCGAGTGTCGAGGGAGAGTGCGACGTGTTCGACGGGGAGTGGGTCTACGACGAGGAGGCGTACCCGCTCTACGCGGCGCGGCAGTGCGCGTTTCTCAGCGGCCAAGTGAATTGCCGGAGGAACGGTCGGCCGGATTCCGACTACCAGCACTGGAGGTGGAAGCCTAAAGGATGTGAGCTTCCAAGGTAAACAAAAAAGACCATGTTACGTTATGCAAAATAACTTCTTTTTTTTTTTTTGAAAACTTTTAAGTTATAAATTTATAATCAGACAATATTTTTAATATTTATATTCAACATATTAGATCTAATAAGAGTATAATAAAGGAAATTAATATAATTTCCTTTCCAATGCACATACACTCGCTGTCACGGTCCGATAGGTGACGAAATTTCTCCAATGCCTTATTGATAGTTTGACGTTTTAACTCCGTAATTTTCGGAAGATCACGTAGGTTTTAATATAATGTTAGTACGTTACTAAATCTGAAAGAATCTTTTATCCATACGATTCATTCTTTGTATTATTATTTTTTACCATGCCCTTCTTATTTGAAGTATTTTGACATATGTCATAGTTATAGAATTGAGTTCTTAAAAACATCCGAGTTTTTGATGCTGGTATATTTTCAATTTTTAAATTAAAAGACTTGGGGTTGCTCGTTGGGGACTCGAGGAGTCCGACGAGGGGTTCGATTAAAGGCGAAGGATCGGACTGTAAGTCTCGGGGAGGAGCAAGCTTGGCAAAATGCTTGGATTGGTATTCCGCTGTTAAGTCTGGGAGACTTGTCCGCGTAAGGGACTCGAGAAGGCTGGCTCGGGTGTGCGACACTTGAGCGCCTCGCGAAAATTTTTGAGGCGAAAAAGCTAACCCCTGCGTTAAAATAATAATGATCCACTAAAGTTAAGTTAGTAGTTGAATAGTATGACCTAGCTGATAAAAATAATAAAAAAACAGATCTAATAGCGAAAACTTACCAGCATTAAGTACTTAGTATTTTTAAAAAAACAATAGTAGAACTCGGTAGTTATACGTGATAATTATATAAAGTGATTATTCTATCTACTTTTTTGGATAAATAGTTTGTGGATTTTTTTTTTTTAATCTTAAAGGTACGGTGGGACGGAGATGTTAGAGAGGTGGCGAGGGAAACGAGTGGTGATCGTGGGAGATTCTCTCAATAGGAACATGTGGGAATCACTCGCATGCATCCTCTATTCCTCGATGCAACACAAATCACGCGCCTACGTAAATGCGAAGAGCCATGAGTACAAGATGTTCCGAGCCATGGTAGTTGACATTTTTCTCCCGTTTAAACTTCGATGTTCGCCTCGAACTAAATTACCTTATTTTCGTGCTTCCTCTTCTTGCAAGGATTATGATTGCACTGTGGAGTTCTACTGGAGTCCGTTCCTCGTGAAGCTAGAGCAGAGGAAGGATCATTCCAAGGTGCTCAACCTCGACGAGCTCCCAGACACGGCCCAGCGATGGATAGGCGCGGATGTCATGGTTTTCAACTCCGGTCACTGGTGGACTCACCGCGGCAAGATGAGAGCGTGAGTAGCTCCATTACAAGCCCTAGGATCACTAGATAATGATATTAGCAGAACTGATATTACTATTAATGTAAATAAATAATAACAATAATAATAACATAGACAAGTTCTCAGATGCGTATGGATCTAAACAACATTGACATGTTCAACTAAAATACCTGTGCTTGAGCATTTTCTGATGCGCAAATGATGCAGCTGGGACTGGTACGAGCGACGGGGAAGGGCGGCGGAGATGGGGGAGTATGAAGCCTTCAACAGAGCATTCAGGACCTGGGCCCGATGGGTCGGGCAGAGCGTCGACACGGCCCACACCAGAGTCTTCTTCCGGAGCATCTCTCCAGAACACAAACTGTAAGTAGCCCAGTGGCCCATGAACGAGACATGGCATCATCTTCTATACATTTTCAAGTTCATCACAACCCTGCACAACTCATCTCAGGATTTAGGCAAATTACTGCTTAAGAAACAGCTAGATTAACATGAAACAGCCAAAATATTTGCACAGCCTTTCAGCATTGCATTTTAAGCTAAAATGAGCATCAAGACTCGAAAAGCAGAAACCCTAAAATGAATATCCTACTAAAAGAGCAAAATCTAATTAAAAATGTTATTGCTCATTCTAGTAGCTCTGTTCAGAAAATCTATTGTAGAAGCTCTAGCCAACCGAAGCATACCCTTAGAGACTTACAATAAAACCCTTTTCTTGGGTACAAGCAATCTACAAGCTGAAGAGCAAGAAGGGAAAAAAAAAATTTTAAAAAAACATGTAGGTATCCCACTGAACTAGGACCACCATGATTTGCAAAAAAGAAAAGTAAAATAAATAAATCACAAAACAAGGCATACACTAAGAATGTCACATGCTTTTCTCTGCACACTAGTGTGTGCTTCTGTTCACACTGATCTGCAATGTGATCTACAATAGCATAAAAGCCCAAATTTTTGCAGGGAGAACTGGTGCTACAACCAGACCACTCCGTTCACCAATGAGACATATAAGCAGTATTTTCCAAGAACCATGATCTCTGTAGTCGAGAGGAACATTCAGAAAATGAGAAACAAGGTTAAGTATTTGAACATCACCCATTTATCGGAGTATAGGAAAGATGCGCACACCTCAGTGTACACCACAAGACAAGGGAACCTTTTAACTTTGGATCAGCAGCGGCAGCCGAACCTGTATGCCGATTGCAGTCACTGGTGCCTCCCAGGGCTTCCTGATACTTGGAATGTGCTTCTATTTGCCTCCTTGATGGGAACTCCCTCTAATGTTTCATAGTCTTATTCTACTGGTGATTTTGTGTTGTCATTACTTATTCTTAAACTGACATTGAGAACAAAACAGAACTAATTGAAGAAATAGATGATATGTCAGTTGAAGTCATGGCTGTGTCAGTTAGTGAGGACAGATTACAGAAAATATTTAATTGGTATTTATCTAATCTTACATTGTAACACCATTGTTGAACTTCTCCATCCTACTTTTGTAGCACTTCTCCAGGTAAGAGTGAGACGAGGTTCTCTCATGGCTCGAATTTGTAGAACCAATCTCAATTATAATGTAAGAACTCTGTCACACTTCCATGCATATTCGAATTCAGTAGTAACTCAACGTTTATAAGAGTACTACTACAGACTCCTTAGACTGCTTCCCTTAAAATAATATACTTACAACCAGTTCTATAATATTTTTACAAACTTATATAAGGCTAAATTTTACTGGTATAAGTTCATGAATCAGGAATCAGGAATCTAACATATAAATCCAACCATTCGAATTCATGAATATATAGAAAGTTTGTAGAATGTTTGTAAGCATGGTATTCGTGCAATTAACAGAGTAAGCCATTGAACTTTCAATTAGCTGAGCCAACTTACTCCAGTACAGCGAGAAAAGATACAAAACGAATAAAACTGAAGCAACAAAGTATAAACCTCAAATCAGAAGATTAAATTGAGGTGTCGAGTACAAATTCTTGGTGCAAATCCAAAGGAAAACAGAACAGATGTATTGCCAACAATAATCAACACCACTCGAACTCCATTTGGAACAGAAAAGAACAATGGCCTAGAAAGCTCGTACAATTGAAGAACACCATTTTGCAAGGCAAGATACAGACCTTAAATGACACAATAAGCACAAAAAAAAAAAGCCAAGAAATTCTAAAAATTAGAGCACTCACAAACGTACAGAAGCGCTTGTAATACCAACAACATGCACCGCAGCACAACGTTGTTTAAGTTATATTATAAATCATAAAAAGACTTATTTGGTCGACACTTATAATAGCAAACAGTTAATCCCCAACTGCCCCAGTAATTAAAGAATAATGAGTAAAGTTAATGACCTGAATAAAGCAGACAAAGGTTGCTTATTACAGATGATGCAAGTTAGAGAATAATGTGAGATAGGAGTTGAAGAACAAGCTATAAACATAAAAATTTATCTATCAAAGTTTGCAGAAGTCCAATCAAGATATACTTGGACGGCTTAGATGAAAGATAGTGAACAAAGTAAGAGTTGACAAACCACCATAGCTTAACGCCGCCCAAATTGTAAGAAATGCCTATGCAAAATTTCAACAGCATACTGCGTCTGCATATGGTGTGAAACATGCAGGGTTGTCATATTGTGGTCAAGCAATCTCCTTTTCTTTTTCAGAATACTCAAAGACATGCATAACTAACAATCAATCATGGTTCAAACTGTTTCCGTATAAGATGCAAATGAAGTGTGTTATGCAATATAAATGCCTGCAATAAAGTCATTGCGTAGCACTACCACAACCAAAATTAGCCAAGAATAAAGGCATACCGAAAGGATCAAGGAAAGGACAGCAAAAAAATTACCACATTCAGCTTGATTATAGTAATATAGGATGCTCAAGTTAGCAAAATACAGATCAAACTGGAGATTCTCCAGACCCAAAAGGAGTAGATTAGTTTACTAAGTTCCAACAACCAAAACTAAGAGAACAGACTGCATTCCACATCACTAACGACAAGTCGCATGCCATTCATCAAAGCAGGTAACAAATCTGAAGAATTCAGCAACCATTTAAAGAGTTTGCTCCCAAGAGTTGTCACACACCTGAATCATGCATCCATATCACAGCTCAATCAATAAGTCAACAAGTGGCGAACAAAGGAGGCAAGTACTACATTGATAAAACCAGAAATGGAATGATCACATCAGAGCAACAGATAGAAGTCCTCAAAAAGAATTGCAAACAAGTCAAGGAAAACAATCAAATCAAAATTCAGCCAGAATCTTTCTACTCTGAAGTTAAAAAAGTCATATTTTCTATATAGAGTTATACAAAATTTATCAACAATATAAAAGTAAACAGGAAACAATACATTAAAAAGATATAAATAGTTCTGGTCTCCTATATTTTCTAATATATCTATCAATTATCATTCATAAGTAAATCACAAGTGTCATTTGTACTAGACATAAGCACAAATATTATTGAAATTAAGATAATTGATCCTAAAATGATTTAACCTATCAAGTTGGGCAACATCAGTATGATAAACAGCATAATGAAAGTACATAAAAATCAAAGAGGGGGGATCACAATTTCAAACAGATGATGAACGAAATGAGGAAGTCTAGATTCAGTACATAGGAACTCACTATGTGAGAAAGATCATACATTTCTGCAAATGCATATGTCAAGACAAGATTGTACGTTTTTGGAGAACTAGTATTTCATTATATGTTTATCAAGATAATTCAGTTTTAAAACTACATTATTTTCCTTGTTCTTACTTGTGCTTACTTTATTGTTGTAATATAGGTAAATATGCACCCTATCTACCTCCAGCGGTGCCTTATATCTTGTGCCTTACACCTAGGCCACAAGCACTTTTGTGTGCCTAACAAGTTACAACTTTCAAAATTTTGGCTGGTCTACCATAAAAAAGTCCAAAGTGACATAGAGCTATGTGCATCAAAAACTTTAACACATCACATCATTAAATAGTCGTCTGTATATTCATTATCACCTGAAGCTGAAGTCAAACACAAGTTTCAACTTTTTTCCTTTCCCGCTCCACGAATTGTTAGAGTATGGAGCAAGTCACAACATTACATTCATAACGAGAACACCTCCTTTTGCAGACTACTACAAATATATGCTAATGATTACAGAAAATTATAAAAACATAAGGCACGCATAAAACATGCCACACGTACATAAACGTACATACGGCATATGTTTTCTATTAGAAGATAAGAAAGATTATACTCGTAGCTTCTTTCGTAAACTAGGTGCTATAATCAAAATTATACTCATCGAATTTGTGGAAAACATCAAACTTCTAAGTTACAACCAGACAGAAAAATTAGATACATGCCAACAGGCCACGGCCAAAAGACTGCTATTCAAGATAGTTATAGGGCACTGACACACCAAAGAGCATAGAGCATCTCGCTAACAACACGCACACAGACAGAGCACACATGCAACAGGAGGCAACAAACACAACCAACCACAAAAGTCATCACTTCTTTACCACATTACAAAGGAGCTATGCTAACATCTTAAAAAATGAAAAAAGACAATCCCCGGCAGACATACAAAGTAACTCAACTTGAACAAAATAACAACCACTATCAATTTTCATTGGCAGGATGAAGGAGATCCCCTATTGTCCCCATAACCATGTAGCCTAAAAGAATCACAATGCCTAACTAACAGTATTTGAGCATCAGTAAACATCATTATTTGTTCCTAAAAAAACAGACATTCTTAAACTCAAAGTGGTAAATTCAACGAAGCTTCAATTCTAAGATCAACCAAAAATAAATTGCACATTCAAACTCATCACTAAAACACACACATACAAATTAGAAACAATGGATAAGAAGAACAACCATGATAGTTACAACATGGTTGCATGATTTTCAGCATAAGACATTTCAAGAGAATTTAACATCCACAGCAATCAGAACAAGGCCCAAAGCAGCACTTACAACAAAGTCAGAACTGACCCAGTAGACCCAGTCGGAGGACGACAGGACACGGGAATGGGGTTGGGTTGCAAGGTATAGAAATCTAATAATAACTTAGTCTTAAGAATCTCATGCCATGTTGATTAAATGTAATTCCAAACTGCTATTAGTAAATTACTTGGGCCTTTCCATATGGCCCAAGAGCCGCCTCCAGCGGTAGTATTTAAGCAAGCCACTTGGTTAGATATATCGCAGGAGTTTTCTTTGGTCTGTCAGACAAAATATGTCGTCAAAGTCGGTGGCAATGACATTGCCGGATATCATATGTTTGGCATCTTAGATGGATGTATACTGGGAGGATGCTTACACATTAGTGAACATCTCAAGGCTAACACAATGGGTTTGTCACAACCGATAGCTCCCCACTGACTAAATTAGGATGTGCCTCAGCATATAACAACTAAACAGTGAAAATAGTAATTAGGGTTTTGGCAATGCAAGTTATGTACTTAAGGGCCACTTTGACAAGTTAGTACAGGCGCGTTAGTTCGGCTTTGGAAGAATCATGGCACATAACACTTCACTAAGCAACTTACTAACTTTGTGAGCTACAACAACATAAAAAACAAAGAACTGATCAGCAATATGTCAGAAGAGGAAAAAAAATATGATGTATGAAGCGAAGTACCTCAGAAATACGGCGGCAAGGTCGGGTAAAGTCCTGCCGCACTTGGAACCACAGCCCCGGGCCCAGGAGATGAACCAATTTTCTGGAGATGCTGGCTTGGGTACGCCGACGAAGACAGAGAATAGTGCGCGCTTTCCGAATAACCCCCGGAAGGCACCCCACTTGAGGTCGGAGGCACGCGATACAGCGAAGATCCTGTGCCCATTCCAAGGCCTCCGAACCCACCTAGACCAGGAGCACCAAACTGAGAAGACCCATAAGCACCATCCAAGCCTCCACCATAACCTCCAGGGCCGGCACCGCCCAGCAATGCAGGAACCTGACCGGGCACGGACGAAAGGCCCGGAGTGGCACCAGCCATGGCCGAAGGCTGCGATGAGGGAAGGTTGCGGCCTAACACTGCAGCAGCAGGCAGCCCACTGCCCGTGGGATTGCTGTAGGAAGACATTGTGCTGCTCAGTCTGCCGAAATAGCCCGGCACCGAGCTCCGCAGGGAAGCCTGCTGACCGATCCCAATTCCGCTTCCGCTTCCACTTCCGGCGATATCAGGAGCAGCAGAGGTGGTCGGTGCGGGGACGGGGACGGGGACGGGGACCGGGACGGGGACGGGGGTGGGGGCGAGGGCGGGCGGCGGCTTTCCTTCTTTCCTTCACTGGCGAGCCGGCACAGAGGTGTGGGCGCGTCGATGGTCTGGTGGCTCAGCAGCGAGCGCGGGCGGCTTCCCGCCGTCTTGTAGAGAGAGCCGTACCCCAGAAACATGCAGTCTGCTTTATCGAGGCCGATTGGGCCCCCCGACCTCTCCCGTAGGAGGCGAAGTCGCAGAGGAGGGCGTCGAAGGGCATGTACGGAAGGGACGTTCCCGGACAAAGGACTCTTCTCTTTGCGATACGTCGCGGCTGCGGGGGCTGCGGTCGGAGGCGGGGCGATGCGGAGGCGGAGGAAGGGCGGGATTCCGGCGGCGGCGAGTCGGTGATGGTGACGCGAGCTTCGTCGACGGTCATTGGAGGGGTCGCGGAGGGCGCGTGGGCGGCCGTCGACAGTGCGGAAGGACGATGAACCGTAGCCTTGACTTGCCGGTGGACTTGTCCGAGTGACGAACGCCTCTCGAGGTCGCCGAAGGGGGAGAGAGGGAGTAAAACGAGGTGCCGCGCGGTGTCTCCAGCCCGAGCCCACGCGATGAGGCTTCCGTGGCGAGGTCGCCGTCCGCCAGGGCGCGGACAGGGCGTCGAGGCACGCCGGCGTCCGGCACGGGCCGAGGCCACTGCCGCCCAGCGCTCGCGGGAGAAGGTGGCCCGCACCCGAGACCTCGTCGCTGTGTGACGAGGGGGCCGGCGGAGCGGCGCGGCGGGGCGTTCCCGGCGGCTTGCGTTCTTCTTGGCGAGATCCAAGGTGGCGAGGCGGAAGGTAGTTGGGGTAAAGAGGATGGGGAAAAAAAAAACCATAAACCCTACCCTAACCTAACGCCTAGGATTGAAAGCGGAGAGGACGGCGACGGAGACCGAAGAAAAGCCGGTTGCGTCCAGTGGCGCGGTAGAGAAGAGTGTGCGTGAAACGAAGGAATTCTAATTCAATGGGTTTATTTGACGGCAAAAAAAATATATGAATATGTGGAAATAGTTTAGGGTAGTATCTGTGGATTATTTTTCGGGTTTTTTTTGCAAATTAGACAGCCTGAGGCAATTTTATTTTAAAATAGCCTTAATCAAATTAAAATTGCATAAAATAGGCCTGTCCTGCCACGCAGGGGCCACGTCGCGCAGTGGCAGCGCTGCGGTCAGGGTATTAATTGAACACGGTGAATCATTCACCGTGTCTAAACACGGTGAATGGTTCACCGTTGTCTTCTTACGTATTTTTGTATATTGAAAATGTGAATAAGGTAGGATGTCAATAGGTAGGGATACCCGAAATATTATCCGAATCAAACCCGAAATAAATATATATATATATACGTAATTTATTTTATTATTTATACAATATATAAATATTTTAATAATTTTTATTCTTCTAACAAATCTTCATCCAACGGTATAGATTTTTAAAATCGCGTGGTTGGATGAACGATCTAAGGAATAAATAATTAAAATTTTATATATTGTATAAATAAACAAATATTAGGTATTATATAATAATTATTCGGATTTGAATTCGGATATATTTCGGATCACATATCTACATCTGTACTCCTATGTCCACTTTTAATACGTAAGAAAAAATGTACTAACACGGTGAACCATTCACCGTGTTTGAACACGGTGAATGGTTCACCGTGTTCAACTTAACACACGGGCCCAGCCCTGCCCGCGTGGCGCTGACGTGGCGCCTGCGTGGCAGGCCCAGAGTCATTTTTGCAAATTAAATTTTGACAGGGCTATTTTTAAAATAAAAATTTGTCAGGAGTCTAAATGCAAAAAAAGCCCTTATTTTTTGCTTCGCATTTGATTCAAGGGGTTGGTTCATTTGACGGGAAAAAAAAGAAAAGAAAATGGGACATGTACAATCATAATTGGAATAGAAATATAAATAGAAAATAGAATTAAATAAAATTGAAATGCAAAATGAAATAATTAATTATTCAAAACTGTTTAGTTTATTATTATTGGAATAAAAATCGGAATGAAAAATTACAGCATCTAGCATTTTGTGAGAGAATTTTAATTAAGAAAGAGGAGAATAAAGAAGGAAGTAGTAGCATATAAAGTGTCTATCAAAGTAAATTTTTAATATTTTACTCTAAATTTGGTCAATTCAGAAATGGGATCAAGCAATAAATGGATTGAATCATTTCCATTCCACTCTGTAATGAAAATCGAAATTTAATTTATGTTAAACAAATAATAACTATTAAAACCAGTAACTTTTATTGGAAGACCAAACAAGCCCTTAAAAGCAACTCGTAGTTTATTTTCTTCCAATTATTTTCTAAAACAGCTCCACGTATGGGGCGTTTGGATCGACAAATCTTATGATGCAACATAACTCAAGTGCAGCGGTGCTTAAGTTTCTCTGAAGTATGATTATTTTTTTTGTTATTTGTTTTGATATAACACATATAATCTAAAAGTTAAATCCAATCGCTTATTCTGTTTGTTTTGCTGTAACTTGATACTTGTGAAATTAATTTTTTAAATTCTATTATTTATTTTTATGTAAGTAAGTAGATCTCGTTATTTTCTAAATATAATGATGACTTATCCTTATAATCTATTAGATAAATTAAATTCCTTATTATTATTTGAAAGCAATCTTAATCCATTGTAAAAAATATAACTCTAATCCATTCTAAATGAAGTAGAATATAGATTTTAATTTGATAAATTTTTTAGAAAAAATTGAGTATGGTGGAATTTGACTTCGGTGTTCTAGAGGAAAAAGTAGAAAATAGATAAAGTGAAGGTTTGACATAATTTGAGTTACATTATTTTTTAATTTATAATAAAAACAAACATCAAAAATGATGGAACTTGAGCTCAGCTAGGGATGCAAATGGATTCGAGTTGGTGGAGCTCCGCCCCGATCCGCCCCGAATGGAGTGGTAAGTGGGAACAAAAAATATAAAAAAATATAACCCGTCCGGAATCCGCCCCGATCCGCCAAGTAAATGGAGCGGGAGGTGGGAGACTCTTTTCTTCCTTCAATCCGCCCCGATCCGTCAAAAATCCGGCTCCCGCTCCGATCCGCCCCGAATGGAGCGGTAAGTGGGAGCCAAAAATAAAATGAAAAGTAACCTGCCCCGATAAGAAATGGAGCGGGAGGTGGAGGAACTCTCCCGGCCCTGGATCCGCCCCGTTTGCATCCCTAAGCTCAGCAAGGTATTGTACAAAGACAAATATTATAAAATAATAAAAATTTTAACAAGCACCAGTGGTCTAGTGGTAGAATAGTACCCTGCCACGGTACAGACCCGGGTTCGATTCCCGGCTGGTGCAATCTTTTTGTAATCACTATCATTTTATTTAAATTTTGTTATTACATTCTTTGATTCTTAGCATTTTATTATTTGATCCCCTGCTCTGTTTTTCCAATAGTCTCTTTTATCTTAAATTAAAACCTTACGTTATTTATTTTATTTTATTTATTTATTTATTTTTATTTCTACACCGAAACTCTGCACTCGAAAGCCGGGGAAGGTCACATCCTCCGCGTCTCCGTTCCCGCATAATTTTTTCTCTCTGCGATCGCCCGCATGGACGCCGGGCTCCAGCGTCCGCACGCCGACGATGGCGGCGCCGAGGCCGAGGCCGAGGCCGAGGCGCTCGAGCTCGTGCTCTTCCACGTTGGCGAGTGCTACGTGTACTTGGTAAGCGCTACTCGATCCGATCCGCGGCGCCCTAATCCCCAAGTTTCTCGTCCCCAAATCGCAATTTGATCGGTTGAAATGCCAATTTGATAGCGATTTTGTTGTTGTTTTGATCCGATTTTGATCAGATACCTCCGAGGAAGAGCGCGGCTTCGTACAGGTTTCGATCTCCCCTAATTTCCCCCTTTTTTTTTGTTGTTTTTTTTTTTTTCATACGAATTACCGGAGCTAAGTGCTTAGTACGAGAGAGAACAAATTTTGATGAGTATAGGTTTGGATCTTGATGCTATTTTTTAGGGATCAGTAAGCATTTTATTGTAGTTGTCGTCTCGTCGCTCATGTAGAGAGTAGGATGTGGAATTTGATCCCAAAAATTGGTCTTGAGCTGTTCTGACCCCATACTTTTGAAGAAGATGTGTGTCATCAGAAGAAAAATCAGATGGTCTTTGTATTTTGATGCAAAATTCTGATTGTAACTCATTGTTTCCCCCTGATTAATGTTTAGTAAGTGAAGTAGTTAAGAATCGAGCGCCTTTATGAAAATCGGCAGCTTTTTTTTAGTTATTATGCTAAAGAAGAAGCCGAACTGTAGATTAATGGTGAATTTCTATTGCCTCTTAGTATTTTATTGATGTATTTGGTGATAGAAGCACATAATATTCTTTGTAAGATTGTTTAATCTCGAGCCACAAGAACTCTCTATTGATTGGTTTCACTACATAGCAAGAAAAAGTAAGTTCCACTTATTCGGTTTTCTGATTGTTGATGGTTCACAGGAAGAAACTTATGTGTTTTTTGCTGGGGGAAAAAAAAAACGGTTTGATGATTACTAGGATTGCGAGCCTTTTCAATGACTTCCAAGCTGTTCAAAGGAGTAGGATAATCTTCTTTGTTGTGTATCGATGTTGTTCTTCATTTCTTTCCCTTCATACAAGCTTGATAAGTTTTTGTTTAAGAATTTTATTTCTCACAGAAGTTTGGCGGGAGCGTTGAAGATGCTTTACTTTGCTTCATAAGGACTTCAATCTGTTTTATGCGAGCTAATCATCCTTTAACTACTGTATTTGAGTCGTATGGGCAATCTACAGAATGTATTTTCTTTTCTGTTTTATATGTGTGCACATTCATTTTTTTGTGTGCGCATTCAGTTTTTTATGTAAGATCCATTCACTTCGTGTGGCGATATACCAACTGATTAATTAAGAGGATGTAAAACATTGCTGATTTCTAGGGCTGATGAGTGGAATGTCAACAAATGGA
Organism: Ananas comosus; assembly: GCF_001540865.1. Classification (NCBI taxonomy): domain Eukaryota; kingdom Viridiplantae; phylum Streptophyta; class Magnoliopsida; order Poales; family Bromeliaceae; genus Ananas; species Ananas comosus. The sequence goes on from NC_033636.1 coordinate 8,777,899, forward strand.
CCTGGGAAGGGGCACTAAAAGTTGTTAGCAAGGGAGAAGAATGCATTATCAGATTGGAAGATAACAAAACAGGTCTGGTCATATTATAATCAAGAAAGTAATATAAAATATAAAGATGTTTGCTGCACTCAGAGTTGTTGTATATTTATTATTTTTGAATATCTCTCAGGAGAGCTATATGCTAGAGCTTTTCTACGGGAAGGTGAACCACATCCTGTGGAACCTGTAATTGATAGCAGCAGGTTTGTTCCTATTCATGTTACGTTATTCGTATTTACATTGATGTATTGATTGCACTGCATACGTTGGTTGGTGCGCGACCCAGAATTTTATATTGCTGATTGATTCAATCACAATTTTTTCCTGTTCTTCTGTTGATTTTAGTTATTTATTTGTTTTTTTCTTGTTTCTTCAGATATTTTGTGCTTCGCGTTGAAGAGAACATTGGTAACTTTCTTTCCATTCTTTTTGGATGCAAAAATTCTGTTGTATTTAATTATTCTCCGGTAACATGGATGAGTGGAAACTGATTAAAATTTTGTATGAGCTGTTTTATTTCCTGCCTTAATATGTACTGTATTTTTATGGGAGGATGCGTTAACAAATATCTTTGCTTCTTCAATCAGAGTCCAGGTCCCAATAGGGTTCACTGAATTGAAGAACACATGCCTTGGACATAGTTTCTAACATATTCAGTGAAGTCAATGCAGTCCTCTAAAATGAGAAAGTTTAGGTGGAACCGTGGCAGGCTGGACAAGGGAAGAAGTAATACATAAGAGTTGAATAAGAATGGTTGGGGAAAAAATAAGACAACTTTTAAATGGAGTCATTACCCAATAAAGTGATGATGGGAAAATAATAATTTCGCCTATATAATTGATCGGAACTTGTTCCTACTGGCTGTTTACTCTGTGATCTCCACCAGCTCTCATTAATAATGTTTCTTTTCTGAAAATGGAGAATCAAGTATTGGTGAAAACATTGTTATATCCTACTAATCCTTTTCTATAAAAACCGGGTGATTGTTTTTCTGCTTATAATTGGATGCTTGTGTTTCTGACCATTGATTGTGCTATAATGTTGTGCAGAACTGATTTGATCCTTTGGGGATTTATTTGTTCTTCAATTTGCTACCAATCTCTCATATCGATCAGATGGATAATTACTTAATTTGGCAAGTGGTACACATGCAGGTGGCCGAAACCGACACGCTTTCATTGGTATAGGTTTCCGAGAGAGGACTCAAGCTTACGACTTCCAAGCTGCTCTCCACGACCATATGAAGTATCCTCCAATATCATTAGCTTATACCCTATGTTATGTCCTATAAGTGTCTAAAGATGATATGTAGTTAAAATAATTAAATACAACCAAACTGACACATTGAGTTGCTGTCAAACGTGAATTCAGCTGAGATTAGATAGTTGAATTACAACAAACCACAAAACATCAAATTTTATTTGTTCCTTTACATCTTTCAAGGTATTTAAACAAAAAGAAGACCGCAGAAGAGATGGAACAGCATTATCAGAGTACTTCATCAGTTGACTACAGTCTAAAAGAAGGAGAAACTCTGGTTCTTCAGCTGAAAAGTGTAAGTTTCCTTTATTCTATATGCTCTGTTCATCGTACCTAGATTCTGCTGATCATGTATCATCTCTTTAAGTTAGCTATAAATTAGTGCATCTTCAACTGTGTTTTTTCCTATTTTGGATTGTTTTTTAATCCTATACCAAAAAGATCCTGAAATTTTCAACAATATTTTCTTTTCACAAACTTGATTGCAACAATTTACAGGCATGAACTTTGTTACTCATCTACTGTATTAAGTTTACTGGATTTGCTAATACTTCTGTTATTATCTGTGCATTTTATCTTCTATTTCAGTCAACGCAGAAAAAAGACAACGAAGCCAAATCTGCATTTTTCGAGCAAGGCCTGAACAATCTTTCCCTGCAAGAGAGAGCAAATACGAAAGAGGCCAAGTTCTCTTTGAAACCTCCCCCTCCCCCATCTACACCAGTTTCTCCGAGTAGTCCTGTTCAGAGATCGCCAACTAGCTCACCACGGGCTCTCGCCACAGATGCCAATTTTCAACCTGTAGTAAATTCACCATCTAAAGAAATATTATCTTCCGCAGAAAAGAATGATCAGGACAATGTGGATGATGATTTTGGTGATTTTCAGGCGGCTGGGTGAAACTCCCTTTGTATGATAAGATGTTTTATTGCTTGTCACAGTACAATATACTTCCGATAAATGATGCACAAAGAGTTCTTCATGTTACAGCTGTTTTCTATCACAGTGCGACATACATGCTTTACTATGTAGATTGCATTGTATCTTTATTTCTTTTGTTCAATAAGGGATATCTTTTACTGGCGTCAGACTCGGTGGTTTGGATGGGATCTGGAAACGAGGATGAATGGTCATCTATGATGTTAAATATGGTTTAAAATGCTCACTACGTGGATTGCAGTGGGCCGCTGCAAATTATACTTCATGGCTATTTAAAGGATTATTATTATTATTATTATTGTATTTCTATTGTTTCTTCAAACTGCTGTGCTTAAATAATATTTATTCCATGAGATCATTAATTACTGAATTGCTGATTTGGAGAATAGCTACATTCATCTTCAAGGATAGTAATTCTTCTGCACCTTGTACCCTTTGAAACTCTTTTCTGTCACGAGGAGGTATTCCACAAAACGGTTTTATATTTGTTTAGATAGGTGTTTCTAATCACTTTGTTGTATATTTATTATTTAATAAAAAGAAACAGCCAAATTTCTCGGAATTTCATTTGCTTTGCTTTCTGTTTCAGGAGAACATAGTAAAATCTGCAAATCAAAATATCAAGTAATCACTGGCAAAAAAGCGGATATTCGGTCGCATCTTCTGCTCATTCTCTCTCAAATCACATTCAATCAGCGGGTTTCAACTACTCGTTTCTTGTCGGTTAGAGCTAACAATGGTGCACAACCTGGAGAGGATGCGAATTCTCGTCGAATAAAAGAGGCATGGATGATCATGCACGAAGCAACCGACACACTTCTCTTTAACTGCAAAGAACTGGAAAAAAAGGAACAATTCCTCATCTCTTAAAAGACGAAAACTGTAAATCTATAAAACATCTAAACGCCAAGCCATACGAAACTACAATTAAATTTGGCATAGTTGGCTGCTTTACATCAGACAACAGTATGCAATTTTTACAGAAACAACTCTTTGAAATGTAGTTCCTTCTACTTGACTAATGAAATCAGAAACAGAATAACAGAACATTTTTTAATTTGCACAATGTAACTCTTGTGAAGAAAAGGAACTAAAAACCGTTGGTAAGCACAAATCACTAGAAAGAGTATATTGTAGCCTTTGTTTCAGTAGAAAGCAGTAGACAAGCGTATTACATACAAATTCAGCATGCTTGTCCAGCAGCCACCGCTAAAAGTTCTTGTCTGTCAGAAATCGGCATCATCGTCTGTCTCATTGTCCCAGTCCACCAGAAAAGAGCTTGCTGACTTCTTCTGCTCTGTTAGACCAGTTATATCCTCGAGATAAGTCGGGTGGTTGATAGCTTGGATGATAAAATCCGTTCCTCTTTTTCTATATTCTGATACGACCTGTAAGACAAAATTCAATATAATAAGCTATTAAGCGTAGGTAGGAATAAAGAAGCAAAAGGAGAGAAAAGGCTTGCAGATGCATGGCGTGAGAAGTTTGCTTATATATTTGGTGACGTAAAAGATAAGCTATCCTGTATATATTGATATTCTTAGTCCTCGTACTCTATTTTGCCAGACCACTCGGCTTAAGAACAACGGTATTCAAGTGAAGCCTAGCTTGGTATTGCATATTCAGGAGATAAATGCGCAAGTGGCTGCAACGGCAACCTGGGCTTTTGCTTTTGGACCCATTAATGCTTTTAGTCACACGGGACGGTGAAGAATACATGGAAAAGCATCTCCAGAGGACGCTTCGTGGGGATCTGTTCTTTCAAAAGGGTGGAGGTGGCTGAGTCACTACCGAAATGGCAGAGGTTTGGGAATGTAAACAGTTTGGGAATGAAGCATCTCCCAGAAATGAAATGCTTGTCGATATTTTGGTTTGTTATTTTTGGAATAAAGGATGCCCTTTCTTTTGCCATTTATCAGTCATATTTGGCGTATGGGTAGCAACGAAAAGGTCAGAGAATTTACAAATTGAAAAGCAGATAACCATACATAATTATCATGTAGATGATATACTTCTCTGGCCCCATTTCATTGGTAAGAGTTTGCAACGGTAGAAGAGAGAGAACTTACAATATCACAACAGGCAGTACAACTGCTCGATGACTGGCCAATTAGAGTTAGTTGAGAACACTGCGGAAGAAAACCTCGAATCTGATGGGGTAATATACCAAGCGGTTGCTCAGTGCTGCTCAAAATGGAGCTGGTACTCTCACCTGGTGCATATATCCTGCAAAAGTAATATAATACCCATCAGCTTTCTCCTATCTTAGCAAATCTTTTCATAATAGTCCAAGAAAAACGGCCTTCACTTATTATATTTGTCTTTAAAAAAAAATGCAAATTATGTCATAGCAACAAAAGCATCACGATTTCAGCAGAAAATATCATTTTACCCTTCTGGATGATGTAGAATTCCCACCAACAGTTCCACTGCGAGGGCAGAAGCAATCGGTGCAAGCCCAGGTCGAGTTACTGTACATTGCTGGTCCAATGTACGGTTGGAAATTGACTGCATAATGCAAGAACGATAGCATCAAAAATACTAACAATTAGAACATCGCTAGAAAATAAGGCAAAACAGTCTTCCTCTAGACATGGGTATATATCGGAAATTACATCAACAGGAGCAACAACATCACTGCAAAAATAACACCCCAGCCGTTGATCACCATCCACATCTTCTGTAGACAATTTATTTATCTTAGCAGAGAAAGCATTAACATCTTCACTTGTACCGCTAGAGCCATCAGCGTTAGCAGGTATAGAGATGAGAGGACCGGCCCCATGACGCATAACCAGGTAACTGTCAAACCCTAGTGCAGCAGTTATAGCTATCTGTAGAAAGTGAAGATCACAAACAAAACAAAGCATTAAGGTTAATTTCTAATGCAAAAGGAAAAGCCAAGGAAAAGAGAAAAAATTCTCAAAATGTTAATTGGGGTAAAGCCAGATCAGAAAGAAAAAGCTTCACTTTCTTCTAAAACTTCTCGAAAAATCGCAGGGGATAAAAATAAATTATCACAAGCAATATAATGATTTTCCAACCAGTTCTGTGCAAAACCTCAGTTGTTCTATGCGATAACTTATAGACTTGCTACTTTCTCTGGGATAAATAGAAATCTATAAGCTAGAAGACTTGCACATATTCCAAGCAGTTACTGAAATAAGTGAAGTTCCAACATTTGATAAGAAGTCATCATCAAAGTATGCAAAGATCACGATAAATTAATGTAGCAACTAAAAAGAATTTAAAAGAATGCTCTACATTTTCATGAATCATGATTGCCTGTACCTCAAGAAATGAAAGAATTTTCATAAAGTAGCCAGCATATGTATTGCCGTACAAAACAAGAAAGAAGATAATGAGGGTGATTGAATCCGATTTCTGACACACAACCAAGACTTGCCTTGTTTTCATTCGCGCAGAGGAGTGTCGGAAGCCACCTGCTTTCTCGGGTGTCCGTCAACAAGAAGACCACATCATGGGAAGAAATCAATGCTTGAAGACGCTTGCAGTCCTCAAGCAAGCTAGCTGTTTCATTTGCAGAAACAGGATGCCCTGGCATTGGTATTGCCATGACAACACCTTCGACTTCCTACAAATTAGCAATAGTTATATACAACCTAGAATAGAGCAATGGAGGAATGGCAATTTTGAGAAGATCGAGTGACCGACCACGGCTGGAAATATACGCTTTAGATTTCTAGCTGCTGCAATGGCTTTGAGTTCACCGCCATTAAGGCAATCCTCAAATGTATATAGAGATTGTCTAACGGGATTAGACATAGCAACCCGGCCACTATCAACAAGGGTTATTTTTCTAACACCCCAAGCCTGAAAGTGAACACATAAACATCAATAAGAGAAAGGATGCCATATCTATACCTATAAATGACACTAATTAAAGCACTGACCATAAGAATACGAGCAACCTCGCATCCAAGTGTACCAACACCTAAAAGTAGACATCTAACACTGGACAACACATCCAAACTTAAAGACGGTAATGTCCGCCATCTCATGAGCTTTAAATTCAAGTCCGCAGCAGATATAGCCAACCTGCACATGCAGTGAATGTTTATGATTTTTTTTCCTTTTCTCCTCGGTAAATTGAATGTCACTTTAAAGTGATGTTAAATCCAGGACTACTAGTATAAAATATAATTATTGATGATACAAACCTCTCTGGATCCATGGATTCAGCAAGGCTAATAAATCTAGATGACAACTTCCCTCCTTTAAGTTCCCAGCCTACTGCTTTAGGAACAGACTGAGGATCTCTCCAAGCTACCATTGCAACAAGGTCATAATAAGCCACAGTCAGTAAAACAAGTAAATGATATTAGTATATTACATCCCATGAAAAAAAAAGCTTCAACAGAAACGAGCAATCATCGATCATCTCCCAGACTACCTTCTGGTGGTGAAACTAAGGCTTCACCAATAAGGGACAACCCAAGATCAGCTAAACCATGTTTCTCTCGATAGCAGAAGAATTGGACTCTCCCAACTTTCCATCTCAAACCAATAAAAGCCAGGAAGTTTCTAAGAGGCCAGCCGGGGTTATTTGGGAGATGACATGGATCATAAAATCCATACAGTATCTGCACAATTACAATGTTGAACGGTTTATACAAGGTTTATTTCTCGAAACAACTCACTGAACTCAAAAAACAAAGTAAATCAGAAATCAAATAACTAAACATGCTATTTATAGTGCACATTAACGTTCTAATCAAATGCATCAAAGAATATTAGAATTTAGAAATTAATTAAACAATTTGGTTTCCTCCAATCCAATATTTGCTTAAGAAGAATCGAACAGATCGAATATACAATTAGGAAACAAACCTTTTGGCCATCACCTTGACAGACTTCCCAGTCCTTCAACGGCCTAACATTGGCCTGCGAGTTCGAACTTATACTAACCAAAAAGAATGGAATATCTGCAGAGGATTTGAATAATCAACATCCAGAAAGAACCAATAAAACCTAATTCACCACAATATTGAAGGAAACAATAGTGTTGACCAAACAGTAATACCAAATCCTCAACCTGCAGTTAGGGTTGAACTGCGCCATTTGTTACATGCTGTGGACAGCGATGCCGCCTATCAGAACAAGTTATTTACTCTCAGAACTTGTTGAAAACTTCATACTAGGAATAGATTTAATGGAAGTCACACACCGAATCGAACCTCTTCTGCACTGAGGACTTCCGAAGCGGGCCGCAGATCAAGTAAGCTTGCCGGAGGATCGAGCACCAATGCAGGAAAGGCAAACCAGTAATGGAATCCCCACTTCTTAAGATCTGCATATGATATGACAAGGAAACTCGAGAGCACCCCCGGATCTTCTTCTACTTTTCCGGAGCAAATATCCTCCAAAATCTAATCAACAAAGAGCAATTCCAATCAGATTCTTCATCACATAGCAGGTAGAGTAGCTTCATGCAATCATGAACAATCTAATGCACCTTTTTCGCTTCCTTCTGCAGCAAAGACTCCCGATCAAGTGTACGAAAGCTTGGCAATGTGTTCGTGTTCAATAGAACCCCCGGAACAGGGCATCTGTTCCGATTACCCCGAGGAGCCTCCGGCACCACCGAGAACGATTCCGCAAGAAGCGTCATGTGGTTCGAAACTCGGGGATGAGAACAGGGCGCATAGTAACCTATCAAAGCATCGAAATCACTACATCGTTGCACATAACTTAGAAGATCAGTAGGATTAGGGTTTGGATTCGTTCTCATCTTCGATCTAGAACCAGGGCTTCGGAACAAATTCAACAACTAACATGCGAAAAACCGGATCAAATCGATCTCAAGCTGGATTATGACAAACTAGGGTTTGTTTCGACCAATATGAGAGGTTAAATCGAGGTACCGGTTATGGGGATGGGGGATTGGTCGACGCCGAGGGTGTCGAGCTTGAGGGAGGAGAGGCGGCGCCAGAACCCGTCATCGACGAGGCTCTGGAACGGGGCGAATTGGAGGATCCGGCCATGGCTCGAGGAAGAAGAAGACGAAGTAGAATGTGGAGGAGATGGAGATGGGGTCTCCGCCATTGTTGTTCCTCCCCAAAGCTCCGCTCCTCTGCGGTTGCTTCTCTTCTTCTCCTCCCTCCTCTTCGGAGTATATTATACTGGTATAACTAGGAATAATTGCGTGTGTATCCCTGTAAAATACTGATATTATGCGCTAATTGCACTCAAAGGTCAGTGATAAATGTTATAGCCGCAAAGCCAAAAACATTTTCACTATTACTTTTTATCTCAAATTCTTTTTTTAAAAATTTCTCATGTCACTTTTTTAATCCAAATTGTATGTTTTTTTTTTTAAAATCTTATATAGATGTATATTTTAATGGCACAATGGTTCTGATGATGAAAAATTATCAACTGAATTGCTAGTAGTGAACTGGTAGGCATATATTTTTTTTAAAAAATAAATGTATAGATAGTTATTTGAAAATTTGCTATTTTGTGTAAGTAAAGTGTAATTTTAAATTTAATAAGAATACATATGCAATTGTGATAGTGCAATTCAGTTCTCAAATTTTCAGTAACAAATCCTAAACTTTTTTCTCAAAAAAAAAAATCCTAAACTTTCATATTTACTACGTTTTAAGTTTTAACAAAATAATATAACTTTTTTATAAAATATTGAAATTTATTATTTTATTTATAGAATAACTTAGTTTCTTCAGTTTACCTGGTTTCAAGCTAAATTTTCGTGGCATTTTGTTTTGTGAGAGCATGCTCGCAGGTTATTTCGTTACACAAAATCAAATAAGTGCACAGGTGAAGATACTTATTAATATATTTAAATTTTGAATGGTTGGAATTTTTGAGTTTCAAAAGAACAAACTCAAAAGGCAAATGTTATATCTATCCAAATAAATTACGCGTCTCTAATGTTACACACTTTGACCTGTAATAGTACATCACCAACAAAATGAACAAGCTACTTATTTTCATCATATTCAGATTCCAAGTTGCACAACTTACTTTGAAAAAAAAAAAGAAAAGGAAGAGCAAATTTCGCCCTACGCCAACTTCAGCAGTTCATCGCACAACAAAGCAGAGTGCTCTTCCTCGACGCAGCGCAGCATCAATCTGATCCCCTGCTTCGGCGCCGGCGGCTTCAGATATATCGCAAACGCGATGACGTTTGCGTCGTCGTTCAGCGTGAAAACGTAGCTTGGCTCTCCCCACCCGTAGTCGACCTCGTTGAACCCGAGACGGCTCCAATCCGACAGGGCTACCGTGCCGTAGTCCAGCGGCATGTTGTAGTGGTTGCACTTGGTCCCTCCGTTTATCCAGTCAACGAACTGCGTCGAGAGCGCCTCCTTCGCGTCCCTGATCATGGCCACGATCTCGATGATCGACGCATTGTCAATTTCCTCGCTCGTCCTCGTGATCACCACAGGATACACGCAGTTGCCGTAGTAGCCTTCGACCGACGGCAGCATGCCGTGCAGCAGGTGGCGGGTGCTGGCTGTAATGCTCAGGTGGACCTTGGCACTGGGGGGTAGGTTGATGGCCTTGGCGCGGCACTTGTAAAGCATCGCGGTGACGACGTCGAAGGTCGAGCACTTGTCGCCCGTGGCGGCCGCGAAGTCGTTCTTGGTGCGGTTGATGCTCTCCGACGAGATCTCGATCACGGAGGTGACAAAATTGAAGGCCGTGAAGGCCGGCGGCGGGCCACCGCGGGGTATCTTGGGGGGGTCGGGAATGGCATTGCGGGACCAGACCGGCGCGACCGATGGCTCTGGGAGGCCTCTCGCCATCTCGCCGACGGCTTTCATGAACTGGGCCGCACCCTGGCCGTCGAACACGAGGTGGCTGAAGCAGATGCCGACCGCGATTCCGCCACACTTGAATACCGTCACCTGAGGTTAGAGAGTTGATCTATATGAGATCCGAGGAACAAAGGTTTCAGCTGAAATTCCCAGTTCCAAAACCAAAAGCGACCAAACCAATACAAAATTTCTATTTTATCAAATAACAAAACAAAATTAGAGGATAAATTTTAACTTTTTTTATTCACCATATAAATAATACTTTGTCAAATAATACTAAGAGCGCGATTGGTTCGTATTATATAGAAGTTATTTTGACGTAATCATGTATCTGAGATTTCTGAATTAAATTACTGTTGATACCGTATTACTGCATTTCATTTAATATAATAATATAATACTAGATTACAGCGTATATAGAATTAATATATTTAGTTTATTCTATAAAATTTAGTAATCCTCACAATTAAATTTAGAAAATGACTCAATCCGTAGAATTATTGAGGGGTTCAGATTAAGATCTGGGTCACGAACTCAATATAGCTCCTTGAAAGAAAATTGAAGTGATTGATAGAAATTTTTGCCAAAAGATCAATTGAATTAAAATAATCTTACTAAAAACCACTTCCGATATTGTCGGATTTGGATCCAAACTATTTATGTGGATTAACCAAACCCGACCCGTTAACACTCCTCTATGGCTCTATCCACAAGGGAATACTCCACAGTTCGCATGAGCTAGTGATTAGGAGCTCGTTGGCTTTTGCAAGCCCTTTGAAACTTACCCTGCTATTTCATATGCAAACTCACATATTTTTATATTTATAACAAAAAAAAAAAATAGTCCCTCTATGGATATAAGTGAAAATAATAATAAAGTTTACGTTTGGATTATTAACCAAATAGTTTCTGAACACATACTGAAGAAGATCTGGATGAACACTCCAAATTAAACATAGCAAATATTATTAAAAAGTTTCATATCAGAAGCATAGCAAAATATCGTCCTCGCCCCCAACCTGAAGCTTTTACGCTGAGCACGCGAAAACCCTAAACCCCTTAAGATGTACACACTACACGATCAAATCCGATCAAAATAATCTGTGCGAAATTAAGCACAAAAATGAGATAATCTGTGCGAAATTAAGCACAAAAATGAGAGGGGGAGAGAAGAGTGGGGGGATCGGATCTGACCTGGGCCATGAGGATGGCTTCCTCGAGCTTCACCTCGGGGGGAGGGCGAGGGAGGAGCTCCTCTCTAGGGATCATGAGGGGGCGCTCGAGCTGGTTCACGTCGTCCAGGGCGCAATCGGCCTCCGCCTCCACGAACCAGATCCCGTCGCCGGAGCACTCGACCATGGGCTCGCCGGGGACGCTCTCGACGATCCTCCCGGCGACGGGGAAGTAGGGGACGAGGGCGCGGGCGAAGCCCTCTCTGATGGCGGCGACGGCGCCGCCATCGCCGCCGCGGGAGAAGACCTGGATGAATTCGACGGAGACGCGCGCGTTGGCGGCGCGATAGATGGAGGAGAGGGGGAGGAGGAGCGTCGAGGTCGGGGTCGGCGACGCGGGGGGGACGAGGGTTGGAGGGGACTTAGTCACCACGGGACTCATGGCGATCGAAGCTTTTGGCTGTGTGGTAATGGATATGGAGATGGAGATGGAGATAATTTAACAGTAAATTTTTATTAATATTTAATTAATTTTTTAAAAAATAAATTATTAATTAAATTAATTTTTTAAAAATAATTTAAATTAGTATATATGCGACATATTTTTAAAAAAAGTATGTTAGAAATCAAATTATTTTATAAAAATATATGCAAAAAAAATTAAAGAAAAAATATTAAAATAATTTATAAAATTTTATATAAGTTAATATTTTAGTAAATTTAATATACATATACATATATTAAATTTTAGTTATTAGTTATTTAATTTTATTTAACAAAAAAAATAAATTATTGAATTTGGTCAATTTTTTATAAAATTTAATAATGTTTTGATTTAATCAACTAACATTAATAAAAAATTCAAAAAAATGTAAAAAATCAGTTAAAAAATAAATTTGAGAGGCGTATTTTATAACGTCCTAATAGTTGAGGGGTCTTCACACATTTTTAACAAAAATTTCTTTTGGTGAGTATGTATAAGGTGTTTCTAAACTTTTTTAGTGATCAATGAATTTTCTAAATTATATTCTTAAGGGTTTATGAACAATTGAACATATATATTTTCTACAGGCCGGTTATCATCATACGAATGATGGTTGTCATTATTGTTGGCTATTTATTATTAGGCTAAAATAGGTCTAATTTCTTATTATATGACAATCGGCTCAGAAAACTAATAAATTAAATTTGATAAGCCTAATAAGTTGAATGAGACTAACGGACCACAAGAAATCAAACAGCAAGAGGCCTAACAATAAATTTAACGTTCAGGCGGATAGAGTCAGGTCGAAAGCCATGAGCGCTGTAGTTGAGCCCTTAAGTAAGATGGGTGCGCCCTTCTTATCAGCATATATTTTTAGAATAGTTTGTTAGCGCTAATGATCTACAATTATCAATACCTAAACCAAAATCATTTTTCTAAAGGTGACCTCCAGATTGTTTTAGCGAGTAATTACTTGATGATGTTATTTTCTAAATAAGATCATAGTAGGTGTTTGTTGGCTTAAATAAATCAACAACCTGCTCTGTGACGGGAGGCTAAGTTGGGTCGACTTTGTACACTTTAAGAGGCTATTTGGTTGCATGCATTTCTAATTGCATTGCTATTGAGAATACATGCATCTATTAAAATTTTATTTGATTTGGTATAATTAGGCCCAACTGCTACAGTTGCATCTGCACGAGAAGACCCAACTGCAGCAGTTAGGCCGGAGTCGGCTCACTCATTAAAAAAATAAATAAAGTGTGATTTTTTTTTCATACGCTTCTTTTTTTTTTTTTTCAAAAATACCTATTCAGGAAATCTTATAGGGTTTAATAATGTTTGTTAGAATCAATAAATTTTTTTCATACGCTTCTTTTTTTCAGTCTGCTAGTTTAATAATATCTTAATTTTTGTTTTTACCAAATCTATAATATATTGCGTTTAAATGTTATTAAATTCATACATAATTTTATAATATATAAATTATATATAGATATAAAAATCTTAATTAATAATTANTTATTAGGCTAAAATAGGTCTAATTTGTTATTATATGACAATCGGCTCAGAAAACTAATAAATTAAATTTGATAAGCCTAATAAGTTGAATGAGACTAACGGACCACAAGAAATCAAACAGCAAGAGGCCTAACAATAAATTTAACGTTCAGGCGGATAAAGTCAGGTCGAAAGCCATGAGCGTCGTAGTTGAGCCCTTAAGTACGATGGGTGCGCCCTTCTTATCAGCATATATTTTAGAATAGTTTGTTAGCGCTAATGATCTAAAATTCTCAATATCGAAATCAAAATAAATTTTCTAAAGGTGACCTCCAGATTGTTTTAGCGAGTAATTACTTGATGATGTTATTTTCTAAATAAGATCATAGTAGGTGTTTGTTGGCTTAAATAAATCAACATCCTGCTCTGTAACGGGAGGCTGAGTTGGGTCGACTCTGTACGCTTTAAGAGGCTATTTGATTGCATGCATTTCTAATTGCACTGCTATTGAAAATGCATACATCTATTAAAATTTTGTTTGGTTTGGTGTAATTAGGCCCAACTGCTACAGTTGCATCTACACGAGAAGACCCAACTGCAGCAGTTGGGTCGGAGTCGGCTCACTCATTAAAAAAATAAATAAAGTGTGATTTTTTTTTCATACGCTTCTTTTTTTCAGTCTGCTTGTTTGATAATATCTTAATTTTTGTTTTTACCAAATCTATAATATATTGCGTTTAAATGTTATTAAATTCATACATAATTTTATAATATATAAATTATATATAGATATAAAAATCTTAATTAATAATTAAAATATGATTACGTTATGCTCAGAAGAGCTAATCTCACATTTCTATCTAAAAATTGACAGAATTTATAAATGCAAATCTCAACCGTAGACTACCAAACAGAAAAAATATAACTGCAGCAGTTGCAACTATATAAGACCAAACGGACTAGATGTAGTTATAACTGTAGCATTTATAACTACATGTACTTCCAACTACACTATTTTTATAACTACATCTAACCAAACGGGCCCTAAGTGAATTAATAGTATATTTTTAACAATTTGAGTTTTGAGAGTTAATAGTTAGCGCCAACTGATCCGACAATAACGGTTCTAATGGTGAAAAATTATCAAGTAAATTGTTGGCAGTGAACTGGTAGGCATATATTTTTTAAAAAATTAAATTTATAATTAGATATTTGAAAATTTGCTATTTTGAGTAACAAATGTGTAATTTTTAAATTTAATAAGAATACATACCNCTAAACTTTACTTATTAGTTATTTAATTTTATTTAGCACAAGAATTAAAATTATTGAATTTTGTCATTGTTTTATTAAAATTTAATAATATTTTGATTTAAACAATTAACATTAATCATAAAAAATCAAAAAAATAAGACTTTATTTTTTAAAAAAATGAGAGGTCTATCTTATTAAAGCAATCTAATAGTTGAGAGGTCTTCACGCATTTTTAACAAAAAAAATTTTCACGTGAGAGTCTATAAAGTCTCTCTAAATTTTTTAAAGCGATTTTCTAAACTATATCCTTAAGGGTAGATGAACACGTATATCTTAGAGATTAATGAATATTCACATATTTTCTGTAGGCTGGTCATCATCACACCAATGATGGCGGTCATTATCAATATTCAAATCAAAATAATTTTCTGAAGGTAACCTTTAGATTAGGTTAGCAAGTGATTCGATGTATTTTTCTAAATGGAATTGTGATAAGTGCTTGGTAGTTTAAATAAGTAGGCATCTTGCTCTGCGAACCGAATCACATTAAAAATGACGGGAGGTTAGATTAGATCGAGTCATATTTGAAGTGACATAAGGCTGGTTAAATTAAGTTATAATCGAAATATGTGAATACTGTATCTGTAAGCTTTAAGAAAATTTATTGTTTACTTATAATTGTTTGAGTTTTTGGGATTATTGATTAGTGCCAATGATTCGGCAATAATGATTCTAATGATGAGAAATTATCAAATAAATTGCTAGTAGTTAACTTATAGGCATATATTTTTTAAAAAAATTTAAATTTATAAGTAGATATTTGGAAATTTCTATTTTGAGTAACATATGTGTAATTTATATCAATTCATTTTATTCTTGAATAAAGCACGAATTTATATCAATCCAAATAAATTTAGCGTATCTAATGTCGCACACTTTGACCTGTAATAGTACATGACCAACAAAATTAAAAAGCAACTTATTAAATACACTAGGTACGGGGAATAATGTACAAAGTTAAGAGGAGCATCTTTTGTGGACATGTTTCTATTTTATTGGTGCACCTGGTGCACTATGGACCCAATAAAAATATGTGATTTTATTTTAATGAATATAATAAAAAATTTATAAATATTAATNTATGAATTTAATAACATTTAAACGCAATATATTATAGATTTGTTAGAATCAATAAATTTTTTTCATACGCTTCTTTTTTTCAGTCTGCTAGTTTAATAATATCTTAATTTTTGTTTTTACCAAATCTATAATATATTGCGTTTAAATGTTATTAAATTCATACATAATTTTATAATATATAAATTATATATAGATATAAAAATCTTAATTAATAATTAAAATATGATTACGTTATGCTCAGAAGAGCTAATCTCACATTTCTATCAAAAAATTGACAGAATTTATAAATACAAATCTTAACCGTAAACTATCAAACAAAAAAAATATAACTGCAGCAGTTACAACTGTATAAAACCAAACGGACTAGGTGTAGTTATAACTGTAGCATTTACAACTACATGTACTTCCAACTACACTATTTTTATAATTACATCTAATCAAACGGGCCCTAAGTGAATTAATAGTATATTTTTAACAATTTGAGTTTTGAGAGTTAATGGTTAGCGCCAACTGATCCGACAATAACGGTTCTAATGGTGAAAAATTATCAAGTAAGTTGTTGGCAGTGAACTGGTAGGCATATATTTTTTAAAAAAATTAAATTTATAATTAGATATTTGAAAAATTGCTATTTTGAGTAACAAATGTGTAATTTTTAAATTTAATAAGAATACATATCCAATTGTGATAGCGCAGTGCAGTTCTCCATTTTGAGCAATTCTATCAGTACACTTCAAAATTGGTGTGCATCTTATATCTAGTTCATCCCAAGATTATTAATATTTTACTCATCACATCAATTTTTTTATTTTTATTAAAAATTATTTAGACTTTTATAAATCCTAGGATGGGAATGTAAGCTATGCACCCTTTTTTCCGCGTACAAGCATGTTGTCTCTACTTTTCTATAACAATCCTAAATTTTCATATTTATTACGTTTAAGGTTTAACAAAATAATATAAATTTTTATAAAATAACTAATTAATTATTTTATTTATAACATAAGTTATTTACTTCAAGTTTACCTGGTTTCACCTAAATTTTTGTGAATTTTTGTTTTGTGAGAGTATGTTCGTAGGTTACTTCATTGCACAAAATCAAATATGTGGACAGGTGAAGATATTTTATTAATATATTTAAACTTTGCACGCTTTGAATTTATGAGTTCGAAAAGAATAAAGTCAAAAGGCAAATTCTATTCTTGGAAAAACAAGCACAATTTGTATCAATCCAAATAAATTTCGCGTCTCTAATGTTATACACTTCGACCTGTAATAGTACATCACCGACAAAATGAACAAGCAACTTATTTTCGTCATATTCAGATTCTTAGTTGCACAAATTCTTTGAATTTCCCCTACGCCAACTTCAGCAGCTCTTCACAGAGCACAGCAGAGTGCTCTTTCTCGACGCAGCGCAGCATCAATCTGATCCCCTGCTTCGGTGTGGGCGGCTTCAGATATATCGCTGCTGCGACGATGTTCACGTCGTCGTTCAGCGTGAAAACGTAGCTCGGCTTCCCCCATCCGTAATCAACCTCGTTGAACCCGAGACGGCTCCAATCCGCCAATCGTAGCGTGCCGTAGTCCAGTGGCACGTTGTAGTGGTTGTCCTTGGCCCCTCCGTTCATCCAGTCGATGAACCGCGTCGAGAGCGCCGCCTTCGCGTCCCTGATCATGGCCACGATCTCGACAATCGATGCGTTGTCGATCTCCTCGCTCGTCCTTGTGATCCCCACGGGGTACACGCAGTTGCCGTAGTAGCCTTCGACCGACGGCAGCACGCTGTGCAGCAGGTGGCGGGTGCTAGCCGTAATGCTTAGGTGGACCTCAGCATTGGGGGGTAGGTTAATGGCCTTGGCGCGGCACTTGTAGAGCATCGCGGTGACGACGTCGAAGGTCGAGCACTTGTCGCCCGTGGCGGCCGCAAAGTCACTCTTGGTGCGGTTGATGCTCTCCAACGAGATCTCGATCAAGGAGGTGACGAAATTGAAGGCTGGGAAGGACGGCGGCGGGCCACCACGGGGGATCTTGGGGGGGTCCGGAATGGCATCGCGGCACCAGACCGGCGCAACCGATGGCTCCGGGAGGCCTCTCGCCATCTCGGCGACGGCTTTCATGAACTGGGCCGCGCCCTGGCCGTCGAACACCAGGTGGTTGAAGCAGATGCCGACCGCGATTCCGCCGCACTTGAATACCGTCACCTGAGGTTAGAGAGTTGACCCATATGAGATCCGAGGAACAAAGGTTTGCACTGAAATTCCAAGTTCCAAAAGCAAAAGCAACCAAACCAATACAAAGCTTCTATTTTATCAAATAACAAAGCAAAACTGTAGCTAAGTTTGAATCCTAATTGATTCACATTTCTAGCTAAGTTTATTTCTAAATAAAATAAATGAAGCGGGTAGTATTTTACCTATCTCTAAAAAATAAAAATAAATAAAAATAAAAAAACTGTAGGATAAATTTTTTTTTTTTTTAATCATATAAATAATACTTTATCAAACAACACTAAAGTCAAAATAGGTTGGCTATATATCTCTCAGAGCCGAGAGTATTGCTTCGCTGAGCTCGCATTTTCCTCGGAGGAATGAATGGTAGATTGGCATGCATCATTGTCTTTGATTGAAAACTAAGGCCTACTACCTGCCAAACCAGTCCCAAGCTAACCTAAATAGCCGGGTTAGAACTTAGAAAATAACTCAAACCCGAAAAAATATTGAGGGATTCAGATTAAGATCTGGACCATGAACTCAATATAGCTCCTTTACTCAAAAGAAAATTGAAGTGATTGATAGAAATTTTTGCCGAAAGATCAATTGAATTAAAATAATCTTACTGAAAACCAGTTCCGATATTGACGGATTTGGATCCAAGCAATTTATGTGGATTAACCAAAACCGACCCGTTAACACTCCACAGTTCGCATGAGCTAGTGATTAGAAGCTTGTCGGCTTTTGCAAGCCCTTGAAACTTACCCTGCTATTTCAGATGCAAACTCCATATTTTTATGTTTATAACAATAAATTAGTCACTATACGGAAATGAGTGAAAACAATTGATTATTATTCTATAAAAAATAAAAAATTCTACTTGTACATTCTAAAAGAAAGTACAGATCTTACATCCCTCGTTCTAAGGTTGATAAAAACCTAAATAATTTTGGTAAATTTTTTTTTAATATAACGAGTAGAATATTAATGACCATATGATAGAGTGGCAGTGGTGAATCCTCTGTTACCTCAGTAGAGATAGCCAATAAGTAAGGCTTTATGCCTTTTTTTTGCCATGTTAATCCCACTTCCGGGTCAAAGTTGATCACAAAGTGGGATCAACGAATAGATAGGTAATAGCTTTCTTTTACCAAAAAAAGGGAGGGACTTTGATCGTTGATCAAATTCAGTCGATCCAGCTATATATGTGATCAATTAATTCAAATTCAGTCGATCCAGCAGATAAGAATTTTATAAAGAGTAAATTACGCAACTATATATGCGATCAATTAATAAACGATTATTTTGTGATTTATATAAAAAAATTATTCGATGATGATGCTATCTATATAATTGTCAGAGTATGAAAACATGTTGAAAATAATTGTAAATAGAAATAGTTCTTTTTTTTTTATTTATGTAATATTAATGAATAGTTTACTCTTTTATTTTATGTTTTTTTTTTTTCCATTATATATTTGATTCCACTAAGAAATTTTTTTGGATCCACCAGCTGTAAAATGTATACCCATTATAATAGAGTGTATCTATAGTATTTCTCATAAAAAAATATTGATTATCTTTTTCATTGTAAAAACTAAATTTACGTCTGGATTATTAACCAAATAGTTTTTGAACCCATACTAAAGAAGATCTGGATGAACACTCCAAATTAAACATAGCAAATATTATTAAAAATTTCATATCAGAAGCATAGCAAAATCTCCTACTCGACTCGTCCCCAACACTAAAGTTATATTTAATCGCTCCGATCTCTACGCTGCGCACGCGAAAACCCTAAACCCCTACACGCTACACGATCAAATCCGATCGAAAAAGTCTGTGCGAAATTAAGCACAAAAATGAGAGGGGGGATCGGATCTGACCTGCGCCATGAGGATGGCTTCCTCGAGCTTCACCTCGGGGGGAGGGCGAGGGAGGAGCTCCTCTCTAGGGATCATGAGGGGGCGCTCGAGCTGGTTCACGTCGTCCAGGGCGCAATCGGCCTCCGCCTCCACGAACCAGATCCCGTCGCCGGAGCACTCGACCATGGGCTCGCCGGGGACGCTCTCGACGATCCTTCCGGCGACGGGGAAGTAGGGGACGAGGGCGCGGGCGAAGCCCTCTCTGATGGCGGCGACGGCGGCGGCGCCGCCGCGGGAGAAGACCTGGATGAATTCGACGGAGACGCGCGCGTTGGCGGCGCGGTCGATGGAGGAGAGGGGGAGGAGGAGCGTGGAGGCCGGGGTCGGCGACGCGGGGGGGACGAGGGTTGGAGGGGACTTGGTCACCGCGGGGCTCATGGCGATCGAAGCTTTTGGGGGTGTGGAAATGGAGATGGAGATGGAGATGGAGATGGAGATGGAGAGTGGGGATTAATGGGGGATTGGAGAGGGGGAGAGGGTGAATGAATGAACGGTGCTATGCTGGCGCTGTACTTCTACAATTGACAATGATGTGCACTAGAACGCCTGCCCGATGTTGCAGACGTAAAATAATTTATTAAAAAAATATGTATGTTACATAAAAAATGAGAGGAAAAAAATATTAGAATAATTTTAAAAAATTTTATTTATATTAAAATTTTAGTAAATTTAATAGATATATTGAACTTTAGTTATTAGTTATTTAATTCTATATACCAAAAAAAAATTAAATTATTGATTTTTGTCAATTGTTTTAAAATTTAATAATATTTTGATTTAATCAACTAATCATAAAAAATCAAAAAAATAAAAATCAGTTAAAAAAAATGGATAATTACCTATATACCCTTCATGCGTTCGGAAATATCCGATCTATTCCTACTTTTTTTTTTCTTTCTAAAATGTCCTTCATATGTTCCACCGTTATTCCAAAATACCCCCGCAGTTATCCACTGTTAGCTTAACTCGGATTAAACATGGGTTAAATCTATACTAGAGTTAAAATCTAAACAAAATACCTATTTTGCCCCTACCTTATTACACTAATCCCTAAGATTATCCTCTCTTTCTTTCCCAACTTGGTCGCCACCACCGGCCAGCTCCTTCGCCACCACCGGCCAGCTGCTTCGCCATCACCGGCCGGCTCCTCCGCCTCCACCTCGCCTCATCTCCTCCCAGGCCACTAACGGAACTTAATGGTAATTTTTCAGAGATAACGGCAGCTCACTAACGGAACTTAACTCCAGAGGCATTTTAGAAAAACTTGGAACATAGTAAGGGTATTTTCAATATTAGCCTTCTAATAGGGGTAAATAAGAAAATCGAAAATTTTTTAGGAGTATATAGATAATTACCCCTGAAAAATATATTGAGGCGCTCTCTTAAAGCATCGTAATAGTTGAGGGGGTCTTCACACATTTTTAACAAAAAAAAATTTTGAATACCCATATTTTCTGCAGCTTGGTCATCATCACACTAATGATGGTTGTCATTATCAATATCCAAATTAAAATAATTTTTCTAAAAGTGATTTCCAGATTGGCTTAATTAGTGATTACTTAATTATGTATTTTTCTAAATAGGATCAAGGTAAGTGTTTATTGGGTTAAATAGGCCAACATTCTCTATTGTGGTGAGAAGCTGGGTTGGACCGAATTGCGTTCGAAATAACGGAAGATCGGATTGGATTAAATCATATTCGAAGTGGCGTAAGGTTGATTGAACTGAATCAGAATTGAGATCTGTAGACACTATATCCGTATACTTTAAATGAATTGATTGTATATTTCTAACGGTTCAAACTTTAAGATTAATGATTAGTGCCAATAATCCAATAATAATTGTTGGAATGATGAAAAATTATCAAGTAAATTGCTAGCAAAGTGAACTGGTAGGCATATATTTAATTTTTTAAAAAATTTATAAACAGATATTTGTAAATTTGCTATTTTGAGTAACATATGTGTAATTTATTAATTTAATAAGAATACATATACAATTGTGATAGCCCAGCTATACAAATCCTAGACTTTCATATTTATTGCGTTTAAGTTTAACAAAATAATATACCTTTTTTTATAAAATAACTAATTAATTATTTTAGTTATAATATAACTTATTTACTTCAAGTTTACCTGGTTTCAAGCTGAATTTTCCTGGAATTTTGTTTTATGAGAGAATGCTCGTAGGTTGCTTCATCACACAAAATCAAATAAGTGCACAGGTGAAGATATTTATTAATTTATTTAAAGGCTAAATTACAGAAAACCCTCCTGTGATAATCCGTTTTTTCATTTTTTTTCTCTGACATTTAAAAACCTACACTTTGCCCCATTGTAAAATAAAAAATGTGCACTTCATCCCCTACCGTTAGGGTTCTGTTATAAAATATTTTTTTATACCGAAAATACACCTCCGCCCTCTTCCTTGTTGCTTCGCCTCCCTTTGGCTCGCTGCCCCGCCGCCTCGCCGTCCTCCACTGCCTCGCTCTTGCCCATATCGCCTTCGCCCTCCTCCGCCTCCTCGCCTTCATCCTCGTTGTCCTTGCCTATCTCTTCATCAACATCCATCTCGATTTCCTCTCTACTATCGTCAAAATCGAGGTGCGGCGAGGGTGCAGGAGGAGAAGGGGAGTAGGTGGAGAAGGAAATAGAGAGAAATCGCGGCCGATTGAGGTGAGAATCGCGGCTGATCGAAGGGGCGGCTGAGGAAGATGAGAAAGAAGACGAAAATGGCGAAGGGCAAAATGTTCATTTTACACACCGTAACCCCTTTGTGAACATTTTTTATTTTACAAGGAGACAAAGTGTAAATTTTTAAATGTCAGAAGGGAAAAGTAAAAAAGCGGATTATTATAGGAAGGGTTTTCTGTAATTTAGCCTTATTTAAATTTTGCATAGTTGGAATTTTTCAGTTTGAAAAGAATTAAACTCAAAGGCAAATTTTATTCTTGAAAAAACAAGCACGAATTTATATCAATCCAAAAAAATTTAACGTCTCTAATGTTACACACTTTGACTTGTAATAGTACATCACCAACAAAATGAATTACAAGCAGCTTAGTTTCATCAAATTCAAATATTTAGTTGCGCATATCCTCTCAAAAAAGAAGAGCAAATTTCTCCCTACGCCAACTTCAGCAGTTCTTTGCAGAGCACAGCGGAGTGCTCGTCCTCCACGCAACGCAGCATCAATCTGATCCCCTGCTTCGGCGCCGGCGGCTTGAGATATATCGTCATCGCGACGATGTTCACATCATCATTCAGCGGGAAAACGTAGCTCGGCTCCCCCCACCCGTAGTCGACCTTGTTGAAGCCGAGACGGCTCCAATCCGACACGGTTAGCGTGCCGTAGTCCAGCGGCATGTTGTAGTGGTTGTCCTTGGCCCCTCCATTCACCCAGTCGACGAACCGCGTCGAGAGCGCCTCCTTCGCGTCCCTGATCATGGCCACGATCTCGACGATCGATGCGTTGTCGATCTCCTCGCTCGTCCTCGTGATCCCCGCGGGGTACACGCAGTTGCCGTAGTAGCCTTCGACCGACGGCAGCACGCGGTGCAGCAGGTGGCGGGTGCTGGCCGCGAAGCACAGGCGGACCTCGGCATCGGGGGGTAGGTTGATGGCCTTGGCGCGGCACTTGTAGAGCATCGCAGTGACGACGTCGAAGGTCGAGCACTTGTCACCCGTGGCGGCTGTGAAGTCATTCTTGGTGCAGTTGATGCTCTCCGATGAGATCTCGATCACGGAGATGACGAATTTGAAGGCCGTGAAGGACGGCGGCGGGCCACTGCAGGGGATCTTGGGGGGGTCCGGAATGGCTTCGCGGGACCAGACGGGCGCGACCGACGGCTCCGGGAGGCCTCTCGCCATCTCGCCTACGGCTTTCAGGAAATGGGCCGCACCCTGGCCGTCGAACACCAGGTGGTTGAAGCAGATGCCGACCGTGATTCCGCCGCACTTGAATACCGTCACCTGAGGTTAGATAGTTGACCTATGTGACATCGGAGGAATAAAGGTTTGCACTGAATATTCTAAGTTTCAAAAGCAAAAGCTACCACACCAATACAAAAGTTGTACATTATCAAATACCAAAACAAAACTGTAGGATAAATTATAAAATTTTTTCCTTAAATACTTAAATAATATTATAACACTAATAAAGTCAAATTAGGATGGCTACATCTGTCAGAGCCGAGAGTTTTGCTCCGCTGAGCTCGCATTTTCCTGGGAAAAATGAATGGTAGACTAGCATGCATCTGTCTTTATTGAAAGCCGAGGCCCTACTTCCTGTCAAACCGGTCCCACAAGCTAACCAAAATAATCGGGTTAGAATTTAGAAAATAACTCAAACCCGAAAATTGAAGTGATTGCGAGAGATCTTTGCCAAAAGATCAGCTGAATTAAAAAAATCTCACTACAAACAAGATCCGATGTTGTCGGATTTGGATCCAAGCTATTTATGTGGATTAACCAAACCGGATTCGTTAACACTCCTCCATGGCTCTATTCACAAGGGAATACTCCATATAGTTCGCATCACGGGCAACAATAACGGGTATTAAGAAGGATCCAACAATGCGCAATGAGCTAGTGATTAGAAGCTCGTTCGCTTTTGCGAGCCCTTGAAACTTGCCCTGCTATTTCAGATGCAAACTCTATATTTTCATGTCTATAATAACAATAAGATAAAACTTCAAAAACTCTCCTTGTGGTTTCGCACTTTCTCACTCCAGTGCCCTGTGGTTTAAAATGTATTAATTTGGTGCTCTGTGATTTTATTTTTATCTTTTTATTATCAATTTTACTATTTTTTTCTTAAATCAGTGACAAAGTTAAAATTAAAATTAAAGAATATTAAAGTAAATATTCGATAAATCTATGTGGGTATTTTAAGTTTTTTTTTTATATAATTTAACAAAATATTAACGAAAAAGCTATAGAAAAAATAAAAATAAAACCATAGGGCACCAAATTAATACACTTTAAACCACAGGGTATTCAAGTGAGAAAGTGGGAAACCACACGGGAGTTTTTGAAGTTTTTCCTAACAATATATTAGTCACTCTATCGTAAAGAGTAAAATAGTTATCCTATAAGAAATATTGATTATCTTGGCCTTTTTGCATAAAAAATTCATTTATTTTGGGCTTTTGCAAAATCGGGTCATCTTTTTCGTTTTTGCAGATTCGGTCCGCTTTTTCAGCAAACTGACCAAAATACCCTTATTACTTTTTCTCTTTCCTCTTTCTCTCTCCTCTTCGTTCTCTCGTTCTTTTTTTTTTCTTTCCGCCGCGGACACCCCGTCGGGCCGTTTCTTTTTTTTTTTTTTTTCTCTCTTCCTGCCCTGGAGCACTTTTTTTTTTTCCCGTCTATCCTTCTTCTTTTCTCTATCTTCTTCTTCCTAGTAAGAGCAGGGGCGCGCCACGGCTGATTTCGTCGGCCTCGCAAGGCGCGTCACTCCGGCGCGGTTCTGCAGGGAGGGGTCCGCACCGGCGACCGAGCGTCGCAGCGAGGGTGGGGGCGCGGCAAGGCGGGCGGGCGAGGTGGAGCGGGGTGTCGCAGCCTGGGGACGTCGCGCCGGTCGGCGCTGTCACGCGCGCCGCCCGCCGCTCCGCTCCAGCCTCGGCCGCCGTCAGCGATCTCTGACGGCCTGCTCATATTTTTGTAATGGTGTAATGGAGTGCCCGCGGTCGTGGCAGGCAGCCAGCGCGCGGGCAGGCACTGCGGGCGCGCTGCGGCTGCTTTCTTCTCGTCGTAAATGGTGTAATGGTGCACCATTACACCATATAATTGGTGAAATTACACCATTCACACTTAATCTGGTTGAAATACACCATTACAACTGGTGTAATTTCACCCATTAATGCACGCGGCCCCACGGATCGACCCGCAGGTGGACTCCGCGGGCCAGCGCCGCCGATGGGCTCCTCGAAGGGGAGCAGAACACCCGCGAGAGGTTGGTGAGGAGATGTCGAGGGACGCGAGGGCGCTGGGACCCGGGCCGCGCGGGGAGCAGACCATTCCCCGCGCCAACGAACGCGCAGGGTCTGACAGCTGGCGTTGGACGACTGATCGCGAGCGCCAGGACGGTGCCCGAGCGCCGACCTCACCGCAACAGAAGCGCCGCCACCTTCCGGCCGCCGCCGCGGTGACGCCCTCCTCCGCGTGCCGCCGCCTGAGGATGACGACGAAGAAAAGAAGATATCAATTGAAATCATATTTATTGACATTAATAGTTTGATGCAGGTGTCTATTAATTCGTTCATATTGACGTATACTACAAGTTACGAGTATGAAGAAATGCTTGAGTTTTCATGATTAAATTATCTATTGCATACTTTTTTTTCTCTGCTTCCTCACGAAAACTTAATATCTTGTCCTACATATCTATTTGGTAAAAGGACATGTAGGTATATGGAAATTCTAAATACCTGGTTGGTAATTAAATAACAGTAGCTGGAGATATCTCTAATATGTCCTAGAATTAGTTGGGTCGGCACTACCTGTACCAGAAGAAATTTTTAACAAAATCTAATAATTGCAGCAAAGTTTGTTTTCTTTCTTTAGCTGGTCCTCTTAAACAACTAATTTTAACGTTTATCAGAGAGATGATCCAGCACAGACCTCCTATAATCAAGTTGAGTGTACATGTTGCGACATTGTGCTGTGGGAGGCGTCATCCCGGAATGCTCCCATTTGCAAACATGACAGCTGCCAGGTCTTGCATTCGCTGATAGTGGAACAAGGCGTCCCGCCGCGATTAATCTCCGCATGATTGCCTCCCTGCTCTTGCGAGATTCAACTTCTCCGTTTCTTCTCTCGTCGTCGTCCATCGGCGGCGCGCGCGGAGAGGGTCGGCCGGCGGCGGCCGGATGGTGGCGACGGCTTCGTGGTGAGAGTCGGCACTCGCAACCCGTCGGGCGCGCTCGCGTCGGGTCCACCCAGCTCGTTGGAGCCTGCGCGTCGTGGCGGCGGGTGATCCTGTCCCCCCGTGCGGCCCGGGTCGCAGCGCGCCGTCGCATCCCTCGACATCTTCCTGCCTCAACTCTCTCCGCGGGTTTCCTGCTCCCTTCGGGAGGCGCCTCGCTGGCTGCCCGCGGAGTCCACCGCGCGGCTCTGCTCCGCGGGCCACGTGCACCGTTAATGGTAATATATTACACCATTATACCATAATGGTGTAATGGTTGTAATTTACACCCATTAATGGTGTAAATGGTGCAACACATTACACCATTACCGAGCGGAAGAAGAGCAGCAGCGCGCACCGCGTGCTCGCCCGCCGCAGCTACATGCCCGCACCCGTGCACCATTAACACCATTAGCGAAGAAGAAGAAGCCGCCGTCGAGATCGGCGGCGGCGGCCGACGCCGCCCCGGCAGCGCCGTGACCGGCGCGTGGACCGCAGCCCTCGACCGGCGCAAATGTCCCAGCTGCGACATCCCCGTCTTCCCACCTCGCCCGCCGCGGCTCCCGCGCGCCTTCCACCGCTCGCTGGCAGCGTCAGCGTCGCGGTGCGACCCCTCCCTGGCAGAATGCTTCGCCGGTGGCGACGCCAACTGCTTGGCAGGACCGTGAAGTCGCCGTGGCGCGCGCCCGTGGCTCCTTATACAAGGAATAGAAGACCGAAGAAGAAAGAAGAAAAGAAAAAGAAGAGGGAAAAAAAAAAGTACTCGCAGGAGGAAGAAGAAGAAAAAAAGAAAAAGAACGAGAGAAAAAAACAAAAAAAAAAAACGCACGCTCCTGACGGGTCCGCGGCGGGAAAAAAAAAACGAGAGAACGAAGAGGGGAGAGAAAGAGAAAGAGAAAAAGTAATGAAGAGTATTTGGTCAGTTTGCTGAAAAAAAGGAGCCGAATCTGTAAAAACGAAAAGATGACCTGATTTGCAAAGCAAATAAGTGAATTTTTATAAAAAAAAGGCGATTATCTTTTAAATTGTAAAAAACTAAAAATGCGTTGTGCTATTATGATGGGAAGTAAAAGGGACTATATTTAAAGTTTACGTTTGAGATTATCAACGCAAATAGTTTCTGAAACGACACTAAAGAAGATTCTGATGAACCAGTACTCCAAATTAAACATCGCAAATATTAGATCGGATCTGACCTTGCGCCATGAGGATTGGTGTCCCTCGGAGCTTCACCTCGGGGGAGGGCGAGGGAGGAGCTCCTCTCTAGGGATATGAGGGGGCGCTCGGAGCTGGTTAACTGTCGTCGCAAGGGCGCATCGGCCTCGGCTCCAGAACCAGATCCCGTCGCCCGAGGCAACTCGACATGGCGCGCCGCGAGACGCTTCGACGATCCTCCTCGGCGTAAGGGGGAAGTAGGGGACGAGGGCGCGGCGAAGCCCTTCTGCATGCGGTGAAGGCGGCGGCGGCGCCGCCGCCGCCGCCGTGAGGGAGAAACCGTGGATGAATTCGACACTGGAGACACGCGAGTTGACGGCGCGGTCGATGGAGGAGAGGGGAGGAGGAGCGTCGAGGATCGGGTCGGCGACGCGGGGGGGACGAGGTCGGAGGGACTTGTCACCGCGGGCTCGATGGCGATCGAGCTCTTTGGGGGCCATGAAATGGGGAGTGGAGATGGAGATGGAGAGTGGGGATTAATGGGGGATTGGAGAGAGGAAACAGGGAAGGGGTGAATGAATGAGAGCCTACGGACGGTTGACAATGGTGTGTATCTAGTGAAGACCCGCGGAATATTTGCAGACGTAAAATAATTTATTAATATTTAAATTAATTTTGAAAAAATAAGTTAACTGACCTAAAATTATTTTGAAATAAAATAATTTAAATTGATATATTGCCTCATATAAATTTTTTTTATATGAAATATATTAGTAATCAAATTGTAGAAAAATATATGGGAAAAAAAGATAAAGGAATAATGAATAATTTAAAAATTTTATTTACATTAAAATTTTACTAAATTTAATAGATATACAGTATACTAAACTTTACTTATTAGTTATTTAATTGTTATTTAGCACAAGAATTAAAATTATTGAAGTTTTGTCATTGTTTTATTAAAATTTAATAATATTTGATTTAAAACAATTACATTATCATAAAAATCAAAAAAATAAGACTTTATTTTTAAAAAAATGAGAGGTCTATCTATAAGCAATCTAATAGTTGAGAGGTTCTCAGCGTCATTTTTAACACAAAAAAATATTCACCCACGTGAGAGTCCATAAAGTCTCTCTAATTTTTTAAAGCGAATTTTAAACATATCCTTAGGGTAGATGAACACTTATATCTAGAGATAATGAATATTCAACATATTTTCTGTAGGCTGGTCATCATCACACCAATAGATTGGCGGTCATTATCATACTTTCAAATCAAAATAATTTTCTGAAAGGTAACGCTTTAGATTAGGTTTTAGCAAAGTGCTGTCGATGTATTTCTAAATGGAATTGTGATAGTCGCTTGGTAGTATTGAATAAGTAGGCATCCTTGCTCTGCGAAACCGAATCCACATTAATATGACGGGAGTAGATTAATCGAGTCATATTTTTGAAGTGACATATAGGCTGGTTAAAATTAAGTTATATATCGAAATATGTGAAGTACTGTATCTGTAAGCTTAAGAAAATTTATTGTTTACTTACATAATTTTGAGTTTTGGGATTATTATTAGTGCCAGAATAGATGCGGCAATAATGATTCTAATGATGAGAAATTACCAAAATAAATTGCCTAGTAGTTACTTATTAGGCATATATTTGTTTAAAACAAATTTAAATTTATAATAGTATTTGGAAATTTCTAGTTTTGATACATATGTGTAATTTATATCAATTCATTGTTATTCTGAATAAAGCAGCGAATTTATATCATCCAACCTAAATTTAGCAGTATCTATATGTCGCAGCACTTTGACCTGTAAATAGTACATGACCAATCAAAATTAAATAAGCAACTTATTTAAATACCACTAGGTACGGGGAATAATGTACAAAGTTAAGAGGTTATTTTGCATCTTTGTGGACATGTTTCTATATTATTGGTGCACCTGGTGCACTATGGACCAATAAAAATATGGACTTTTAATTTTAAATGAATATAATAAATAATTATTTTATAAATATTAACTAATTATAGGTACATTTCAAATACTGTAAATATAGAATTGAATAATTAATTTAAATTTTGACATCGTCAATTGTACCACATTATTCTGCCCAAAATCTGTCCGTGGCAAATTCTCTGCGTGTAGGCATCTCGCCGGCAAAGTTTCCTGCTTAGATGTCTATTCTTTTCTCTCAAGCTATAATACATTTTGTTACGGAATGCGTGGACACGT
>NC_033636.1:8807954-8836461 GCF_001540865.1 Ananas comosus
ATAGGCATATATTTTTTAAAAAAATTTAAATTTATAAGTAGATATTTGGAATTTGCTATTTTGAGTAACATATGTGTAATTTATATCAATTCATTTTATTCTTGAATAAAGCACGAATTTATATCAATCCAAATAAATTTAGCGTATCTAATGTCGCACACTTTGACCTGTAATAGTACATGACCAACAAAATTAAAAAGCAACTTATTAAATACACTAGGTACGGGGAATAATGTACAAAGTTAAGAGGAGCATCTTTTGTGGATATGTTTCTATTTTATTGGTGCACCTGGTGCACTATGGACCCAATAAAAATATGTGATTTTATTTTAATGAATATAATAAAAAATTTATAAATATTAATATATAGACATTTCAAATACTGTAAAATAAATTGAATTAATTAATTTAAATTTTGACATCTCAATTGTACCAATTTATTCTGCCCAAAATCTGCCTGGCACATTCTTGCGTGTAGCATGCTCCGGCAAGTTTCTGCTAGATGTCTATTCTTTCTCTCAGCTATACCATTTTGTTACGGAGTGCGTGGACACGTAAGCTGTCTCCTTATTTTGCACTCTCGCATATAAGCTGAGAACTCTGCTGAAATATATTCACCTCCATCATCCGTACGCAGGCATCGTATTTTATAACCGGTTTGGCCTTCAACTTTTTTTTAAAATTCTTTAAATTTTTGTAGCACTTCAGATTTTTCTTTAATAAAGTATACCCAGACGTACCTTGAGAAGTCATCAATGAACGTCACTATGTAGCGCATGCCGCTAATTGATGTTTGCTTGACTGGTCCAAAAACATCAGAGTGCACGAACTCAAGCGGTACCTTGGCTCTATATTTGGATTTAGTGTAGGAAAGTTGATGAGCCTTACCAAACTGGCATCCTGCGCAGATTGTGTTTCCTCATACTTCAAGTTGAGGTAAGCCCTTAAGCATACTGCGCTCCATTATAATTTTTAGTTTGTGATAGGTCACATGTCCCAGTCTTGCATGCCACAAATCAGCAGTCTCATTTTTTCGAGTCTTCTCTACGTATGCTGATTCTGCAGACATTACGTATATAGACTCTACTTTCTTTCCTTCCATGATTTGTATACCTGATATATTAGGACTGCGAAATATCTTGACATCTTACGGCCCAAATACTACATAATTGCCCGATGCAGTCAATTGTGATACTGATAAGAGATTTTTCTTCATACCTGGGACATGGTAGACGTTCTGTAGTTGTACTTGATGTAGGCTGAATCTGGGTGTGGTGATTGTCTTTCCTATATGAGTGATTGGTAGCTTCGAGTTGTTAGTTGTCACCACTACTCTTTCTCCTTTATATTCTGTTGTGCTGAGCAGCTTGTCTCTATCACCGGTCATATGATTGGAATATCCAGAATCGATGATCCAATCTGTATTGTAATTCACCTCTCTTGGATTTTCTATTGTTGTGAGTGCATACACTGGTACCTGTTTTAGTAGCTTTTCCTTCTTAGCACATGGCGTCATTTTCTCTGCAGCAGTGTCTTCTGACCTTTATTCTTTGAGAGCCTCCTCAGTGTCTAACTGACAATCTTCTTTTGACTCTATGATGGCGAAGGAGGCTTCAGCATCCCACTCTTCTTCATTTTTGTATGCTGCTTGGTGGTCACCTGACGTTGCCATATTGCCTTATACTTGTTTCTTCTTGTGCCAACAGTCTCGGGCGAAGTGTCATTTCTTGCTGCAATTGTAACACTCTCCGCTTCGTCGTCTGTCGCCTTTAAACTGCCAGGTATTTTGCTCCATCTGGTTGTAGACTCTCCCTGTAATGTGGCTCTCTCCCAACCTTTGTTTTGACCCACTGAACTCCTTCAGCGGTTTCACATTTCTTGGCCCTCCTGTTGCTCGACCTTTTCTTCTACTGCTAAAGAGTGCCTCATCTTCAGTTTTTAGTAAGACTCCGGCCATCTGTTTGACTAGAGCCTCCTGATTAGCTAGTAAATTTTCTAGCTCCACCAACGTTGGTTGAGTGGGCCAACCTCGAATAGCAGTAATGAACCCGTTATATTCGGGTTTTAGGCCGTGAATAATAATTCTCTTCATCCGCTGGTCACTAATTTTTGACTCTGGATCTAATTGGAAAATTTCACGGCAGAGAGATTTTACCTTCATTAAGTACTGGCTAATCGTCATGCTGCCCTGAGATATCGTCATCAGCTCATTTTCCAGTAGTTGAAGTCGAGCATTATTCTTCTTTGAAAATAACGAGGCGAGGGTGTCCCATGCAGCCTTGGGTGCATCTGCTTCCTTGACATGCTCCGGCAGCTCTTCTTCGATTGTCGTCTTCAGGACGAATATCGCCTTCCCTGCCTTGATACGCCACTTTCTGAACGCTTCTGCATTCTCCTTCGGTGGTGGAGTTGTTTCAGCACCACCGATTACCTCCCATAGATCCTGCCCCTGTAGGTAGAACTCGATGCAGATTTGCCAATAACCATAATTATGGTTATTTAGCTTATTAATTCCGCTAGTTGTACCAGCAAGATCTGCCATAGTGACTTGGTGATTACCCAACAGTGAACTAAGTAAGTCTGGTCCCAGACCAACCAACTTCACAGTCCCAAACTGTACACCAGCAAAATCTCTGCTTATATCGGTATTTAACTGTCTGGACTGGCAGAATATCACCGACTTAACTAGCAGAATATTTTCTACAATCTGGCTCTGATACCAAATTGTAGAATATTAGCGTACCAAACTAATAATAAAACTCTCTTTATTACACACAAAATAACTCTCATTCACATACACCTATAAGACTACAAACCTTACACACTCACTTCACTATTTCACTACACCTTATAACACTTCCTCATCTCACACCACCACTCACACCCTTACTTCACTATATCTCACTCTTCACTCTCACTTTTGCACTCTTGCACTCTTGCACACTTGGTGTGGAAGCCTCACACCTATTTATAGGCCTCCAGCCAACCTACATAAGCACTTTAGAATATTCTAGAATACTTGCTTCTAGAACTTACTAAAGTGCTCTATTAGCAAGTGGTGAGCACTTTATTCTTAGAGTTTTCTAAAGTGCTCCATTAGCTAGTAGAGAATTGGAAAGAGATAGAGCATTCTAGAATGTTCTATTAAAGAGAGGGAGAGTTGCCTCTTTCACTTCAGCAGTTCATTGCAGAACACAGCAGAGTGTGCTCTTCCTCGACGCAGCGCAGCATCAATCTGATCCCCTGCTTCGGCGCCGGCGGCTTCAGATATATGGCTGACGCGACAATGTTCACGTCATCGTTCAGCGGGAAAACGTAGCTCGGCTCCCCCCACCCGTAGTCGACCTCGTTGAAGCCGAGACGGCTCCAATCCGACACGGTTAGCGTGCCGTAGTCCAGCGGCATGTTGTAGTGGTTGTCCTTGGCCCCTCCATTCATCCAGTCGACGAACCGCGTCGAGAGCGCCTCCTTCGCATCCCTGATCATGGCCACGATCTCGACGATCGATGCGTTGTCGATCTCCTTGCTCGTCCTCGTGATCCCCGCGGGGTACACGCAGTTGCCGTAGTAGCCTTCGACCGACGGCAGCACACCGTGCAGCAGGTGGCGGGTGCTGGCCGCGAAGCACAGGCGGACCTCGGCATCGGGGGGTAGGTTGATGGCCTTGGCGCGGCACTTGTAGAGCATCGCAGTGACGACGTCGAAGGTCGAGCACTTGTCACCCGTGGCGGCCGCGAAGTCGTTCTTGGTGCGGTTGATGCTCTCCGATGAGATCTCGATCACAGAGATGACGAATTTGAAGGCCGTGGAGGACGGCGGCGGACCACCATGGGGGATCTTGGGGGGGTCCGGAATGGCGTCGCGGGACCAGACGGGCGCGACCGACGGCTCCGGGAGGCCTCTCGCCATCTCGCTGACGGCTTTCAGGAACTGGGCCGCGCCCTGGCCATCGAACACCAGGTGGTTGAAGCAGATGCCGACCGTGATTCCGCCGCACTTGAATACCGTCACCTGAGGTTAGATAGCTGACCTATGTGAGATCGGAGGAATAAAGGTTTGCACTGAATATTCTTAGTTTCAAAAGCAAAAGCTACCACACCAATACAAAAGTTGAACATTATCAAATACCAAAACAAAACTGTAGGATAAATTATACAATTTTTTCCTTAAATACTTAAATAATACTATAACACTAATAAAGTCAAATTAGGATGGCTACATCTGTCAGAGCTGAGAGTTTTGCTCCGCTGAGCTCGCAGTTTCCTGGAAGAAATGAATGGTAGACTAGCATGCATCTGTCTTTATTGAAAGCCGAGGCCTACTTCCTGTCAAACCGGTCCCAAAAGCTAACCAAAATAATCGGGTTAGAATTTAGACAATAACTCAAACCCGAAAATTGAAGTGATTGAGAGAAATCTCTGCCAAAAGATCAGCTGAATTAAAAAAATCTTACTACAAACAAGATCCGATGTTGTCGGATTGAGAGATTATCTTTTTAATTGTAAAAACTAAAATGCATTGTGCTAGATTATAGGAAGTAAAGGGACTATCTATAAAGTTTACGTTTGTATTATCAGCCAAATAGTTTCTGAAACCACACTAAAGAAGATCTGGATGAACAGTACTCCAAATTAAACATCGCAAATATTAGATCGGATCTGACCTGCGCCATGAGGATGGTGTCCTCGAGCTTCACCTCGGGGGGAGGGCGAGGGAGGAGCTCCTCTCTAGGGATCATGAGGGGGCGCTCGAGCTGGTTCACGTCGTCCAGGGCGCAATCGGCCTCCGCCTCCACGAACCAGATCCCGTCGCCGGAGCACTCGACCAAGGGCGCGCCGGAGACGCTCTCGACGATCCTCCCGGCGACGGGGAAGTAGGGGACGAGGGCGCGGGCGAAGCCCTCTCTCATGGCAGCGGCGGCGCCTCCGCCGCCGCCGCCGCCGGAGAAAACTTGGATGCATTCGACGGAGAGACGCGAGTTGACGGCGCGGTCGATGGAGGAGAGGGGGAGGAGGAGCGTCGAGGCCGGGGTCGGCGACGCGGGGGGGACGAGGGTCGGAGGGGACTTGGTCACCGTGGGGCTCATGGCGATCGAAGCTTTTGGGGGCGTGGAAATGGAGATGGAGATGGAGATGGAGATGGAGAGAGAACAGGGAAGGGGGTGAATGAATGAACGTCTACGGACGGTTGACAATGGTGTGTACCAGTGAAGACCCGCGGGATTTTGAAGATGTAAAATAATTTATTAATATTTAATTAATTTTGAAATAAGTCGGCATCCTGCTCTGCGACGGAAGGCTGAGTGAAATCGAATCACATTAAAAATGGTGGGAGGTTAGATTAGAACGAGTCATATTTGAAGCGACGTAAGGTTGGTTAAACTAAGTTATAATTGAAATATGTGAACGCTGTATCTGTACGTTTTAAAATAAAATTGTTATATATTTATAATTGTTTGAGCTTTTGGGATTAATGATTAGTGCCAATGATTCAGCAACAATGGTTCTAATGATGAGAAATTATCAAATAAATTGCTAGCAGTGAACTCATAGGCATATAGTTTTTAAAAAAATTTAAATTTATAAGTAGATATTTGGAAATTTGCTATTTTGAGTAACATATGTGTAATTTATATCAATTCATTTTATTGTTGAATAAAGCACGAATTTATATCAATCCAAATAAATTTAGCGTATCTAATGTCGCACACTTTGACCTGTAACGGTACATCACCAACAAAATTAAAAAGCAACTTATTAAATACAATAGCTGCGGGGAATAATGTACAAAGTTGAGAGGAGCACCTTTTGTGGATATGTTTCTATTTTATTGGTGCACCTGGTGCACTATGGACCCAATAAAAATATGTGATTTTATTTTAATGAATATAATAAAAAATTTATAAATATTAATATATAGACATTTCAAATACTATAAAATAAATTGAATTAATTAAANCGGAGCGGAGCCGCAGGTGGAGCTCCGCCGGGCGCAGCCGGCCGAGGGCCTCCTCGAAGGGGGAGCAGGACACCCGCGGAGAGGTTGAGGGAGGAGATGTCGAGGGACGCGACGGCGCGCTGGGACCCGGGCCGCGCGGGGGAGCAGGACACCCCGCGCCACGACGCGCAGGGCTCTGACGAGCTGGCGTTGGACGACGACGCGAGCGCGCCCGACGGGTCCGCGAGCGCCGACCTCACCGCCAGAAGCGCCGCCACCTCCGCCGCCGCCGGCGACCCCTCCTCCGCCGTGCCGCCGCCGAGGATGACGACGAAGAAGAAGAAGATATAAATGAAATATATTTATTGACTTAATAAGTTTGATGCATGTGCTATTAGATTCGTTCATATTGGCGTATACTTACAAGTTACGAGGTATGAAGAATGCTGATGTTTTCATGATTAAATTATCTATTGCATACTTTTTTTTTCTCTGCTTATCACGAAAACTTAATATTCTTTGTCCTACATATCTATTTGGAAAAGGACAATGTAGGTATATGGAAATCTATACCTGGTGTGGTAATTAATAACAGTAGCTGGATATCTCTAATATGTCCTAGAATATTGGTCGGACTACCTGACCAGAAGAAATTTTTTAACAAAATCTATAATTGCCAGCAAAAGTTGTTTCTTTTCTTTTAGCTGGGTCCGTCCTTAAACAACTAATTTTAACTTTTCAGAGAGATGATCCAGCACAGACCATATAATCAAAAGGTTGACGTGTACAGCTTCGGCATTGTGCTGTGGGAGCTCATCACCGGGATGCTCCCATTTGCAAACATGACAGCTGTCCAGGCTGCATTCGCTGTAGTGAACAAGGGCGCCCGCCCGATCATCCCGCATGATTGCCTCCCTGCCCTTGGCGAGATCAACTTCTTCTTCTTCTTCTTCGTCGTCGTCCTCGGCGGCGGCGCGGCGGAGGAGGGGTCGCCGGCGGCGGCGGAGGTGGCGACGCTTCTGGCGGTGAGGTCGGCACTCGCAGACCCGTCGGGCGCGCTCGCGTCGTGGTCCCACGCCAGCTCGTTGGAGCCCTGCGCGTCGTGGCGCGGGGTGTCCTGCTCCCCCGTGCGGCCCGGGTCCCAGCGCGCCGTCGCATCCCTCGACATCTCCTCCCTCAACCTCTCCGCGGGTGTCCTGCTCCCCCTTCGAGGAGGCCCTCGGCTGGCTGCGCCCGGCGGAGCTCCACCCGCGGCTCTGCTCCGCGGGCCACGTGCACCGTTAATGGTATAATTACACCATTATACCATTAATGGTGTAATGGTGTAATTTCACCATTAATGGTGTAATGGTGCACCATTACACCATTACGACGAAGAAGTAGCAGCAGCGCGCCCGCGTGCTCGCCCGCCGCCGCTACATGCACCGGCCCGCGTGCACCATTACACCATTACGAAGAAGAAGAAGCAGCCGTCGGAGATCGCNCTGGTGCACTATGGACCCAATAAAAATATGTGATTTTATTTTAATGAATATAATAAAAAATTTATAAATATTAATATATAGACATTTCAAATACTATAAAATAAATTGAATTAATTAAATTTAAATTTTGACATCTCAATTGTACCAATTTATTGGCGTCTATGAGATGTATATGTACACTAGAAACAATCAATGAGTTCGACTAAATGTCATTTTGAATTAAAAGCCTCAACTATGTTAATTTGGTTAATATTTCATCAACATTTAATTATTTCGATTTGATTTTTTTTTCTAAATTGGTTAGCTTCATTGCCTACCAACTATTAAATCAATTTGAGTACCCATCCATGTTTTGTCAATTATCTATTATAACTCTAAACTTTAGAAAAATTATATCTAATTTCTACATGTTGGTGCCTAATTTTGCTAAATTTAAAAAATTCTTATAAAATTAAATATATGTTTATAAATTTTTAAAAAATATTATAAAACCAGTCAATTAAAAAATTACGTATTAAATAACTATTTTTTATTTTATCATAATATTTTCAATTATTAATACTACTTGAATGGATCGACAAAAATAATCTGAATAAAATTAAAATAATAAAAACTACAAAAAAATATACAAAAAGAATATGCATTTTTGGCACAAACAAGCCTAAAAAATAAACATATTATGAACTTTTTTGTTTTGCTTCAGAAAATTTTGAAGGTTTATGGAGCTCCAAGAACCTAAATAGGAACTATCAAAAAACTAGAGACAAAATCGGTAATAAAATTTTATATTTTAAAATCAAATGTTTATACAAATATTTATTTAAAATATATATTCCATGAGTTCGGTTATTATATTATCAATGGTACCAAGTTCTTATTACTATCGAATTTTTTACTGTTAGATCTATCCTTTGATTATTTTTACCTGTTAAATTATACTATTTAGCCAACCATCCAGTCAAATATGCAAGACCACTATAATTTTAACTGTACATCCTTTCATCCAACGGCCGAAAATTTGATAACACCAAGCGCATAGTAATATCGATAATATAATAACACAATTCATATTTAACAGTAGTACATACAATATTTTATAAATATAATTAATAATATATCCACCGTACCTGCTGCAAAGCGCGGGTGCATCAAATTCAGATTCGTAATTGCAGAAATTTTTTGAAAATGAAGAGCAAATTTTCCCCGACGCCAACTTTAGCAGTTCATCGCAGAACACAGCAGTTGTATGTAATTTAGCTATAATATAATACCTTTATTTTTTATTTTTTCTCCTTAACTTTCAAAACCTACATTTTACTCTCTCAACATTGTTACATTTAGCTCTCCCTCTATCATGATTTTATCACTACTCCGGTCCATTTATACCGAAAATATCCTTTAAAATAATATAAATATATTAAAAAGTTAATTTTTATAGAAGAAATTAATAAGAATAATTTTGTTATTTTGCCCTCTCCATTAACGATGTACACCCTGAAAATATTTTTAAAATTTTAAAGGGGCAAAATATAGGTTTTTAAAAGTTAAGAAAGAAAAGTTAAAAAACGTTGACTATATAAAAATTTGTGAGTAAATTTTAGGCTAAATTACAGAAAATTTTTCCGTCAAAATTCGATTTTTCACTTTTCACCCCTGTTATTTAAAAGCCTACACTTTGTTCCCTTGTAAAATAAAAAATGTTCACAGGGGGTACGGTGTGAACGGTGATGATAAAATGATAATTTTGTCCCTCACCATTTTGCCCCTTATCATGTTCACAGGAGAGAAGGTTGAGAGCATTTTTGGCATAAAAAATATATAATAATATTTTATAAACGGAACCCTAACGGATTACTAACGGCAGGGGGCGGAGTAAACATCTTTCATTTTACAATGGTGTAAAGTGTAGATTTTTAAATAACAGAGAGGAAATTAAAAAATCGGATTTTTTTTTTTGATTAAACAGGACTATACCCTATTTTAAGTCAGCAGGGAAGACAACGGGTTTATCAACGTCGGATTTTGATAGGAATATTTTATGTAATTTAGCCTAAATTTTATCTATATATTATATTTATATAATTCGCAGATACAATGACTCATCCACAGATGCTCACGTTCTGTATGAAGCTGTAGTGATATTCTTTCTGACCATGTATTGTCAGTGAAAACCCTTCATCAGAGATTGGGTTAACAAGATAAGTGGCGCTTGCATGCGTACATGCATTGGGCACGTGAATGTTCGGCGCTTTTGTTTTCGAACCTGGTCTTCAACAATTTTGTTGACTGGGTCGAGCCCTTCAAATTTGAGCATTTTTGGTTCTGTTTGGGGAACTCAAAGATCTTTTATTTGTTATGGATTTGTTTTAACTACATACTTATTATCTTTTTAACCTTTTTTTGTTCATTATAATGTGATCCTCGTTATGAACATAATGAATCCATTCCTATAAGAATTTAATTTTGCATACAATGTTAATTTATCATAAATTTATTTATTTTATATTTATGGTCAAATAAGAATAATATAAAATTTGCATTATGATTGCCATATTAGGTTTTAAATTATATTGCATCTACACTTATTTTGACACAGAAAGACATGAAAATTATATAATCATAATTATTGTTAGATTATTTAAGACTCAGCACTAAATTAAATTGATGTTTGTTAGATTATTTAAGGCTCAGCACTATTCATTGTTATTCTTGGAAAAACAAGCACGAATTTATATCAATCCAAATAAATTACGCGTCTCTAATGTTACACACTTTGACCTGTAATAGTACATCACCAACAAAATGAACAAGCAACTTATTTCATTAAATTCAGATTTTTAGTTGCACATATCCTCTGAAAAAGAAAGCAAATTTCCCCCTACGACAGCTTCAGCAGTTCTTCGCAGAACACAGCAGAGTGCTCTTCCTCCACGCAACGCAGCATCAATCTGATCCCCTGCTTCGGCGCCGGTGGCTTGAGATATATTGCTGACGCGACGATGTTCACGTCGTCGTTCAGCGTGAAAACGTAGCTCGGCTCCCCCCACCCATAGTCAACCTCGTTGAACCCGACGCGGCTCCAATCCGACACGGTTAGCGTGCCATAGTCCAGCGGCACATTGTAGTGGCTGTCCTTGGCCCCTCCGTTCATCCAGTCGACAAACCGTGTTGAGAGCGCCTCCTTCGCGTCCCTGATCATGGCCACGATCTCAACGATCGATGCGCTGTCGATCTCCTCGCTTGTCCTCGTGATTCCCACGGGGTACACACAGTTGCCGTAGTAGCCTTCGACCGACGGCAGCACGCCGTGCAGCAGGTGGCGAGTGCTGGCCGCGAAGCCCAGGCGGACCTCGGCATTGGGGGGTAGGTTGATGGCCTTGGCACGGCACTTGTAGAGCATAGCAGTGACGACGTCGAAGGTCGAGCACTTGTTGCCCGTGGCAGCCCCGAAGTCATTCTTGGTGCGGTTGATGCTCTCCGACGAGATCTCAATCACGGAGGTGACGAAATTGAAGGCAGTGAAGGACGGCGGCGGGCCGCTGCGGGGGATCTTGGGGGGGTCCGGAATGGCATCGCGGGACCAGATGGGCGTGACCGACGGCTCCGGGAGGCCTCTCGCCATCTCGCCGACGGCTTTCAGGAACTGGGCTGCTCCCTGGCCGTCGAACACCAGATGGCTGAAGCAGATGCCGACTGCAATTCCGCCGCACTTGAATACCGTCACCTGAGGTTAGAAAGTTGACCTATATGAGATCCAAGGAATAAAGGTTTGCAATGAAATTCCAAGTTCCAAAACAAAAACAACCAAACCACTATTTTATAAAATAACGAAACGAAATTGTAGGATAAATTTCAACCTTTTTTCTTAACCATATAAATAATACTTTATCAAATAACACAAATGTCAAATTAGGTTGGCTACATCTCTCAGAGCCGAGAGTTGGCTACATCTCTCAGAGCGGAGAGTTTTGCTTCGCTGTGCTCGCATTTTCCTGGGAGGAATGAATAGTAGGTTGGCATGCATCTTTGTCTTTGATTGAAAGCTAAGGCCTACTTTCGGCTGAAACAATCCCAATCTAACCAAAATAATCAGGTTA
Organism: Ananas comosus; assembly: GCF_001540865.1. Classification (NCBI taxonomy): domain Eukaryota; kingdom Viridiplantae; phylum Streptophyta; class Magnoliopsida; order Poales; family Bromeliaceae; genus Ananas; species Ananas comosus. The sequence goes on from NC_033636.1 coordinate 8,819,473, forward strand.
GAATTTGAAAATAACTCAGATCTGAAAAAATATTAAGGGATTCAGATTAAGATCGGGATCATGAACCCAAAATAGCTCCTTTACTTGATAGAAAATTAAAGTGCTTGATAGAAATTTTTGCCATTACACGGCAGATGTTAGAATTTAGCACCAACTTCCAATACCGCATTGTCAAAAGATCAAGTGGATCAAAATAATCTTCCTAAAAACCTGTTCCGATATTATTGGGTTTGGATCCAAGCTATTTATGTGGATTAACCAAACCCGACCCGTTAACACTCTACTGCTCTATCCACAACCACAAGGGAATACACCACAGATCGCATTATGGGCAACAATAATGGGTTAATGTCGTTGGCTTTTGCTGCTACTTCAGATGCAAACTCTATAGTTTTATGTTTTTATAATAACAATAAATTAGTCACTCTATCAAAAGGAGTAAAATAATTATTATTCTATAAAAAAATATTGATTATCCTTTTAATTGTAAAAACTAAGTTGCATACAGTGCTAGATTATAGGAATGATGTATCGTTGTCGCGATAGTACAGGGACGATCTATAAAATTTACGCTTGGATTATTAACCAAATTGTTTCTGAATCCATACTAAAGAAGATCTGGATGAACACACCAAATTAAACATAGCAAATATTATCAAATATTTTCACATGAGAAGCACAGCAAAATCTCACCATCGCCCCCTACCCTAGAGCTATTTAATCGCTCCGATCTCTACGCTGAGCACGCGAAAACCCTAAACCCCTTAAGATCTACACACTACACGATCAAATCCGATCAAAATTATCTGTGCGAAATTAAGCACAAAAATGAGAGGGGGGATCGGATCTGACCTGCGCCATGAGGATGGCGTCCTCGAGCTTCACCTCGGGGGGAGGGCGAGGGAGGAGCTCCTCTTTAGGGATCATGAGGGGGCGCTCGAGCTGGTTCACGTCGTCGAGGGTGCAATCGGCCTCGGCCTCCACGAACCAGATCCCCTCGCCGGAGCACTCGACCTCGGGGACGCCGGGGACGCTCTCGACGATCCTCCCGGCGACGGGGAAGTAGGGGACGAGGGCGCGGGCGAAGCCCTCTCTGATCGCGGCGGGGGCGCCGGCGCCGCCGCTGGAGAAGACCTGGATGAAGTCGACGGAGACGCGCACGGCGGCGGTGCGGTCGATGGAGGAGAGTGGGAGGAGGAGCGTGGAGGCCGGGGTCGGCGACGCGGGGGGGACGAGGGTTGGAGGGGCCTTGGTCACCGCGGGGCTCATGGCGATCGAAGCTTTTGGGGAAGAGGGATTTGGGATTTGGGGGTGTGGAAATGGAGATGGAGATGGAGATGGAGATGGGGGATTAATGGGGGATTAGAGAGGGGGAGGGGGTGAATGAATGAATGGGGTAGGTACCGGTGGTGGACTTCTATGGTTGACAATGATGTGCATGTGCATTTTGCAAAGGATTGTAGTTTGTTAGCGGGGGAGGAAGTGGCCTAAATTAATCAAGCATTAAGTTTATATAAATATATATATATATATATATATATATATATATATATATATATATATATATNTATATATATATATATATATATAAAGTACAGTGTTGTGCAATATTTTTATCACTTGATTATACTTTTTTTGGCCTCCATTTTTCTGCATTTCAGTGAAGATCGAATAAAAAAAAATAATTCAAAAATATGCAAAAGTTTCTTGCATAATAATCAAAAAGCAATACCATAGTTTTTAATAAACGAGATAGGCATGTATATTTTTTAGAAGTGTAGTGGCTTTTATGTTATTAGGTTATTTTTTGATGTTAAGATTTCTGAATCGACAACCTGCTCCAGTAGATTTAATATAAAGTATTTGAGTATCTAGAAAAAAAAAATGTAATTTTAATATTATTACCTAATGATCGTGGGATCTAAAATTAAATAAAAACAAGCTTACTTAAGAAAAGAAAAGAAAAGGAAAGGAAAGAACAAGCTTGCTTAAGAGAAGTAGGAATTAGAAGGCCGAAGAAAAACTTGATCTGGGCCAGGTTCGTGTCGAGCCACATTTCAAGCTACACTAAAAGTCGATTGGCCTGGCCCGGCCTGGCATGAATTTAACATAGCTATTTTTCTTGCAAACCTGTAGACTAGCTCAAGTCTAACTTTATTTTTAAATAAAATAAACGAAGTGGGTAGCATGATATCTATCTCTCTCTCTCAAAAAAAAAAAAAAAAAAAAAAAAATCGGACAGGGTCGAGTCAATCAAAGAAGCTAAACGGTTAGGGCCCGAACCGATCTCAACATTTTGGGGGCCTATAACTTTGGAGCCCGCATTCGACTCCGGTGAACAAGCTGAGACCAACAGGGCCCGAAGAACATGGACCGGGTCGAATAGGTCGGGCTAATTTTGCTCGGACCCGTTTAACTACCCTAGTGTTATCCAATTTCATTTACATTGATATTTCGAGTAACCGACATTAGAATTTCTGAGTTAAATAACCATATCCGCTATAAACTATCTATGCATAGTCGCATGGCTTCAAATTGATATTTTGGATAACACTTTTTGGATAACACTCTAAACTAGTGCTAAACTAGTTTTAACTGTAGATGGGGGAGTACGGGATCTTCTTTCGCTGAAAGTTTGGGAATTGAAAATACCATCTAAAGTAAGAAAGAGGCTGGTCCGAGAATCAACAGTGCGTGATATACGGCAACGATGTAGAGACTGTTGATCATCTGCTTGTCGGATGCGTAATCAGTAGATTTTTTATGTATAACATCCTAGAAGATAGGCACATTCCGGCGCCTGGGATAGAGGTCAGGGGTGCCTGGGAGCTACTGACTGGGGAGTGCCGCCAAGGGACAACTTTGAGGGATCTAACTAGAGTCGCAATCTGTTGGTGGATGATCTGGCAAGAAAGAAATAATATAATTTTTAGACACCAATCATTTGACCATTTTTTGACCATTAGACGAACCCGGGACGTGAGTAGGAATTGGGCTAAGTGTTGCAGCTATTCGTGACTTGGATCTGAGTGAGGAGTAGATTTATTATTATTATTATTATTATTTTCTACGGTTTTTCTTTTTTGTTTCTATTTGTCTTTTTTTGTTTTGATTGCTTTGAATGTTCTCCGAGGTCACGTTGCCTCAACCTATGTAGCTAAATTTATCTGCTAAATGAATGAAGCGGGTAGCGTGTTACCTTTTTCTTAAAAAAAAAAAAAAACAACAACAACTTTAGGGCACCAAAACAAGTAAAAACACTTAAATCGAAATTGCTGGCGCAGGATTTATACATCCTTGAACTCTTCTGATTTTTACATTATACTAAACTTTCAATTCAAGCGAGCTCGAAACGGCTCGAGCCAACTTGAATTGATTTTGAGATAAACACGAGCCAGCTCTACATTTTTTCGAGCTGATCTCGAATTGGCCTCAGCTCTCTCATGTTCAGCTCATTTACAGCCCTACTACAGCCCTACTAATAACTAGTACGATGTATTGCTAACTTGACTTAATTTGCCAAATGATACACCTTATTAAGTTAGTATAAGTTAAAAAAACAAGTGCAAAATGCATGAATAGCCTCTGCCCTATCTCCATATTGCAATTTGACGAACATTTGGCTTAAACAATTTAGCCCATGATCCTTACCGTATAAAGCAATTTCATTCCTAACCTTCTTATCTTTCTTCATTGACAAAATCAAGGGAATCAATTAACCGAAGAAGACTTTTTTACAGTCGCAGATGAAATTGCAATATAAGAAAAAGTTTACGAATCAGGGACTATGCATACATTTACCGCAAAACAATATTACTTCCACTCAAAAAAATGCTAATGTGTGCTTTTCGATCCGCCACGATTAGATCTCCCAATAAAACGACTGTGGCAAAAGGTTACTTAGGGTTTATATACACTAAAATGCTATTAATGATTTTCTACTTGTAAGTATTTTAACTTGTCGAAGCTAATCTAGTCGAGCCAGATATGTCCTTCGAAAAGCTTTATAGCTTGCTTAAAATAATAACACAAGGTACGTAATGCACTTTTAGGGTAAGATCGAATGAGAATTTCAATTAAAAATTAAAAAAGAAAACACAAATATCGATCGATTATTTCTTTTCCCTTAAGCAAACATGAATCATCTTCCTTCTTAAAACTAATCACACCTTTTCAACTGGCCACATTAGTATATGGGCCTTGTATAAAGAAGAGTAATAAGTTTGGACAAAGCACTATATATGAAAAGTTATTATTTATGCATGTCGTGCAATTTTCTAAAAGTTCATGCATCCACAGGAAAGATAAAGCACCAAAAACTTGACGTGCACTAAACTCTCTAGTTTAATCTTGTTTTGAGCAAATAGAATGAACAAAGAGCTAATTAATGATACGTAACGAACTAATTAAGTTAAAATGCCTTAGTTAAATGGGTTTTGTTTATTAATTGAATTAGGATCGAGTAGGTTTGAGTTGCAACTTGAACACATTGCCCTCCAATTAGAAGAAAATCATATGGCTAATCCCTTTGCTTTGCGATGTGAATTTTGAGCTGGAACGAACGAATGTAGGTCCCGCCAAAACACCTATACTCGGAGAATTGTAAAAGAAGAAAGAAAGAGATGTTATTACTCATTCGACAACCGTTGCACATTTCGTGCATTGAGGTAGCGCTGAGTTTCGATGTTAAGTTTCGATACTAATTTGTTTCAGCGAAAATAGTTGGAGTAGGATGATTTTACTCTGCGAGGTGCGAATAGTATTTCATGAGCTAAATTCGTAGAACAATGATGAATTTTCTATCTTAGCTGTTTAAATTACCTAGCTATTTACTACTTTTTTTATCATCATCCACATGATATCGGTAATAACTAACGATAAGACTACTTCCTATTAAATCAATCCTCTCGGTAATCAAAAATATTTGTAACTCGATCTTTAGGGAATGTTTGTTCAACTTATCACATGCAATGCTTGTAAGTAAGTATCTATAGAGTAATCATACTAAATACCTAATATCGGTCGAGATTAGATACATCATTCGCATATCTCGGTGAGTTAACTAAAATACTTCCTCAGATTTCAAAGGGAGTATCAACTTAGGAGGATGCTTTTTTATTTTAGCATGATATATAAAGAAAGGTTTTAATTAAGTTTGGTATTTACTTAAACTAGGTAGAATGTAAGATACTAGTTACTTCATCCATAACTTGCCATGTTATAATGTACTGTAATAACATTAATGAAAGACAAAGATATTCAAAGGCCAATTAATTCTTATCAATCCACTTTAGCAAAAGGGGAGTAATAAATTCTAAGCCAATTGAGTGCCAACCATTTTCAATTTAATCAACTTGGTCACACTATGATCAAAATGGTCATGAATAATTTAGCATAAGATTTAAGTTATTTACATTATTAATTAATAAAAAAGTATTTCTTTATTATTTGCACCTTAAATTCAATTAAATTAGTTGAATCTTCTATACTTTTTGTTCAATAATTAAAGTAATGAATAATTACTTTTATGATATATCCTTCATCAATATGAGATAAAAATTTGAGAGAGAGAGAGAATGGGGGGATGGAAGGTCAAACAACCACACCAAAGAATATCATATATAGAGAATTAAGATTCCTATCCCTTTTTAAAAGCATTAGATTATTTTAGCCATTAGATCTAATTAGGTGTTTTAATCTAAATAGTTTATGTGTCACAATCATCCCTCCTTGATATCTTGTTGCAGGGGTTCACCACAAATGTTAGTAGGAGACCAAAACGGCCTCCCTTTGACGACATAGCGTGAGGAATCGTACTCTATTAGATATTTAGATGCTGAAAAAAAATATATATATATTTTCCATAATAGTTATTCTGCATAAAATTAATAATATTATTAATACTAAAGAATAATATTTTAAAAAATATTATTTACTATCTATTTTTTTAGCTCTTCAGATTTCTAGAATAGTGGTGGTCTATTTGAAATATATATATATAGTTGAGCTAAAATACTATCGATGGCAAACCGGCTCTATTGCCATCTATTTGTTTTCGATGATAGAGCCTCCAAATCGACGATCGGCATCATTGAACATGATCTATACTACTTGAAGTGTTTAGAAATCAAATTTAAAATCTTTTCGACATTATTTGCCTAATGATCAAAGGGTTTCAAAATTTGTAATTTTAATGTTCGATATGATGCGTTTTCTCGTTTAACGGCGTAAAGATATCCAAATCAATTAATTTTTTGTTAGAAGATTCTTTAAACTATCTAAAACAAGATCTGTACCCTTGATCTTGACTATAAGACTCCTATTATCATTTTTTAAAGAATATTTATTTTCAGACGTTCATTTGTATGTCCACTCAATGGATAAGAAAATGATATCGAAAATATATGAAATTTGATTTCTAAACACTTCAAGTGGTATAAATCATGTTCAACGGTGCCGATCGTCGATTTGGAGACTCCATCATCAAAAACAAATGAATGGCAACGGAGCCCGTTTGCTACCGATAGTATTCTAGCTCAACTCTCTCTCTATATATATATATATATATATAGGCTGGAATACTATTAATAGCAAAACGCTCTTTTTACTATCAAGTTTTTAACCCTTAAATAAAAAATTGTAGGGTCAGGATGATATTAGTTGGTTAGAGTTGAATGGTCCCCCTAGGGTGGAGTGGTCCCCACTGGGTTATAGTATTTAATCCAATGATTAGAAATAATAAAAAGAGTTGATCCAAAGGATAAAAAACTGGTAGCAACAATGGGATTTTGCTACTAATAGTAGTCCAGTCTAACTATATATATATATATATATATATATAAGAAAAAAAATTATTGATAGGTTTTAATGGATTAATCCTTGATAATTTTGGTCTAAATAATTGTTAGAGATAACAATTTCTTAAGGCGAGGAGGCAAATATAGATTTTTGGTATCCTTATTAATGTGTAAATATTTAAAGATGTTGAGATTGATTTTGCCTTTGGTGCGGGCACAAAATCATTCTAATGCGGCCAATTTGGCATTAAAGTTTCTGGAAAATCATGACTCAACCAAGTTGAGTCGAAAAATTCATTGAGTTCAGGTAATTTTTAAAATCGGTGTGAGAAAATTTTCAACGGCCATAACACTTCTTCGCTCGAGTATTCGATTTTAGCGTGCGACCGCAATTCGAAAAACACTTTTTGAGAGCTATGCGTGGAATCGCGAAATCATTTTGCCCGAGTTTGGAACCCATAGTTAATTGTTTCGGCCTCCTTTTTCGCATTCTTAGATTATTTAAGAAAAAAATTGCATTTTCTTTTTATTTTTAATCTGATTATTTGATTATTTCCTAGTTGATTATGTTTAGAGATATATTAGAATTTATTATCCTCATCCAGTAGAATTCTGGTATCGTCTATAGGCATAGCGTTCAGATATTATAATCAGAGTTTAAAGAATTGATTAATCAGACTTTCGTCTTTATCGAAGAATTGATTCTTCGTATATCATCTTTTTTTATTCTTGTGTTTATTCAATCTCAATGCGGTTTAAGCTTGCGTCACATTCAGAAAATTTCTGCGCGCTGAGTCCGTAAAAAATCTGTGCCTAATTAATGAAGAGGTGTGATGCACTTCCACCCCTGCCAACTCTTTCTTTTGCATGGGGTGGTCAATGTTGCAGTTCATCAGAAAATGCTACTCCGTACTTCACTCATCTCATTTCTTTCTACCTTCAACTATCTCCAGAGTCCATCATAAGTTAAAGTTTCTCCAACAACTATATGTATTAAACACTAAGCTTCTTTTGAACCTCGGTTCTTATATTTAAGACTCTTTAAACTCAGATAATTAAAGCTTAATTGCCATCCTATAAACAACTGCACTAATTAATTGGTTAATTGGATTGATTGCAATTCAAATTATTTGATTATCTCTAATTCCCTTGTTTAATTTGGACGGTTAATGATTCATTGTTTCTCATGTTTCCTTTTTTTTGCCGAGTTCAACATAGAACTTCGATAAGTTTAAGCTAATCCGATTATTTTTCTTTATTTTACTTTCTCAAATTTAGCACAAAAGTTCTTTCTTCGAAAATTCCTTTCGTAATGGTGATAAAATCTAAACAAAAAAAAAACATGGTTGAATTCAAAAAAAAGAAAAAAAATCCAAACAACAATTTGTAACCTCAAATTCACTTCATAATTAGGCAGGTTCGGACGGTCCATAGGTGATGTGGTGTACCGAGTCTAACCAATAAATTCTCCAAAATAGAATTTATTTTATAATGTTTTCCGCACTTAGCAAAATTTTTAAACATAGCCATGTTCAAGGAAAAAAAAAAATTTGAATGCGGAGCTGTTCATTTAAGTTTATTGAGACTCTTTTAAATCTATCGTTCAATATGAAATTAAAATTCGAATAACAAATTGTCAAATTAGAATAAATCTTTAAAATTTAAATACAAAATGAATCATATCTCGCCAAAATGTTTCAACCAAAACTTGTTGAGTGGTTTGCTAGATATTATATGTTACTTTTGATTTGCATGGCCTTTGCTGACACGGTGCTCCAGGCCACACGATTTTCCTCATAAAGTAGAAGTCGAGAAATTTGCTTGCACTTGATGCACCACATCAGCTGTGCACCCACCAGTGACCTTACGTCCATCCCATACTTTTGTATTATATATCAAATTCCCATTTTATTTACTAAGTTGCAACCTTTTGAAAATTAATTTACTTGAATTTAATTATTTCAATAGTAAATATGGAAATGCATTATCTTAAACCATTTTTTGTACAAAAAAATCCTAAGTAATAAACAATTCATGCACCGAGATAGACAGTAATACCATTTAAACCACCGACCGTCCTAGTGCAGGTGGCAAACGATTTGGTGGTTGATATTCGAGATCCAACTTCGAATCCTATTTAATTCATATTTTCAGCTAAGTTTATCTCTAAATGAAATAAATGAAACGAATAGCATGCTATCTTTCTCAAAAAAAGAAAAAAAAAGTACCACTTAGACAAAATATAAAGCTATGCTATATAGATGTTAAATAGGTGCATAAGTGTAACAAGCTGACGTGGTGCACTAGGTGCATGCAACAATTTGTTGAGGGGGAGAGGTGGTTCATCTTGGAGCTACCTCTCGAGAGTTAGAGATAAATTGGAAGAGAGAGAGAGAGAGAGAGAGAGAGAGAGAGAGAGAGAGAAGGTAGAGGTGGTTGGGCATGCAAGTCCCAAAATAGACTACAAGAAACCACAAAGGTGTAGGCCAAGTCAAATGCCCTAAGCATATAACCATTTATCTTGTGCATGAGAAGAGCAAATATATGTGTCCTTAAGTTTGGTGTGTTAGCTCATCCTCTCACACCTTTCCCCCCCCTCACTTCATCTCCTTCTCATTCCCACCACCCCTCTTCCTCTCTCTCTCCACTCTCTACTCCTTACACTTCTCCTTCATGGAGTTGTCGTCGACATCCTCGACGGCCTCTGGCCGCAAACCGCGATACCGCATCGAGACCAAGTCGCTGTCCTACGACCTCCCCTCGAATTTCGGCTTCTTCGGTGCCGCCGCCACCGCCCCTCGGCCCGTACTGAAGAATGTCACGTGCGAGGCCCCGCCGGGGGAGCTCGTGGCGATCGTTGGCCCCAGCGGTGCCGGCAAGACAACACTGCTCTCCATTCTCGCTGGGGCAATTCCCCCGTGCAGAGTCCGTGGCGCCGTCCTCATCAACGGCCGGCCGATGGACGTGTCACGGTTCCGCCGTGTGTCCGGGCACGTCACGCAGGATGACGCCCTCTTCCCGCTGCTCACCGTGGAGGAATCCTTGCTGTATAGCGCGCGGTTGCGGCTCCGTGGCACCGCCGAGGATTCGGCGGCCCAGGCCCGAGACTTGATCAAGCAGCTGGGGCTCAATCACGTGGCTTCCTCCCGGGTGGGCCGTGCCGGTATGGTTGGCGCCATATCGGGCGGCGAGAGGCGGCGCGTTTCGATCGGCGTAGACCTCGTCCACGACCCGGCGGTTCTCCTCCTCGACGAGCCGACGTCGGGGCTCGACTCCGCCTCGGCGCTCCACATCCTCACCATACTCAAATCCATGGCCACACTCCACACCAAAACAATCATACTCACAATCCACCAACCCGGCTTCAGAATCCTCGAGCTCATAGACCGAGTCATACTGATCTCCAACGGCTCCGCGGTGCACCAGGGTCCAGTGCACCAGCTCGAGGCACGGCTCACGGACGCGGGCCACTGCATCCCCCTCCACGTAAACGTGTTGGAATACGCCATGGACGTAATGGACTCTCTCATAGTGCAACCACCCACAACGCCCCACGAAGAGGTCGTAGCTGCTAACACCGCAGCCACCGTTAACAACGACCGCATATTCTACGCGAACTCTCTATGCGGGGAGGTGTATATACTCACCGAGAGGTTCTTTAAGAACGTACTGAGAACGAAGGAGCTCTTCGCGTCCAAAATGATCCAATCCATCGTGGCCGGGGTCGGGCTCGGGACTGTGTTCATGAACGTGAGCAATTTGCAAGCCCGAGTCGGGTTCTTTGCATTTAGCCTCACGTTTTTACTCACCTCGACGACGGAGGGTCTCCCTATATTCCTACATGAGAGGAGAATACTACAAAGAGAGACCGCCCGAGGAGCATACAGGGTCTCTTCCTACGTCATAGCCAACGCCATCGTTTTCGTTCCGTTCCTCCTCGCGGCGGCAACGCTCTACGCGCTCCCCGTGTACTGGCTTGTCGGTCTGCGGAGAGAGATGGACCGGTTTCTATACTTCTCGCTGGTGGTCTGGCTCGTGATGCTCACGGCGAACGCGTTCGTCGCGTGCTTCAGCGCGCTGGTGCCGAACTTCATCATGGGGAACTCGGTGATCGCGGGGCTCATGGGCTCCTTCTTCCTCTTCTCCGGCTACTTCATTGCGAAGGGGAGCATACCCAGGTACTGGATTTTCATGCACTACTTGAGCTTGTTCAAGTACCCGTTCGAGGCCTTCGTGGTGAATGAGTATGGAGGAGGGAGCGGGGGGAGGGAGTGCTTGGACATGGAGGTGGGGGGGTGTGTGCTTGATGGGGTCATGTTTCTCACGCAACAGGGGTTGGAGGAGTCCAAGAGGTGGAGTAACATTGGGGTGATGTTGGGGTTTGTGTTGGGCTATAGGATCCTCTGCTTCGTGTTCCTCTGGTTCAGGTGTTATAGGATGAGGAGATAAAAACTAAGTGCCTAACTTGTGTGGTATTTGTTTCTCACGAGCATGTTTCCTATTAAATCGATCTTTTAAATCACGCGGTATATACCAGAGCTCGATTTATCTTTTCTGCGGATGCGCGTGACGTACTTTGCGGAATCTTCATCGGGCATACGGACCGATGGTGTACGTCAAGACGATTTCTGAACCATTTCCTGTCGGATCAATCTTTCGAACTACTCACCTAAGATTACGTACTGTTCTGATTTATATCTTTTTTTTTCTGGTTTATATATAGTTGAATCTACATTCTACCAACAACATCTAGTGGGCTCTTCTTCTGAAGATCCCTTCTGAGGCTCTGCTTATAGTTACTGTTTTTCTTTTTCTTTCTTTTTTTCCCTCTCTCTTCTAATGTTTTAAATTGCTTGTATCTTTGTAGACGCTGTTACAGTGAGAATAAATAACATATTTTACTCTTTTTTTCCCCTTTATCAATACCAGTGGGGTTTTTTTCGGAAGCTTAAGCTACCAAAAGTAAAGTTTGATTAGAACTTTGCTGAATACCAAAAAGATCTCGAGATTAAATCCCAAAGAACATAAAAATCTCGTGCATCTAAGTGCTGTAAAACCTTGGGTCTTGTATTTATATATAAAAAAAATCAATTTATAATTTGTAGAACTACTAATTTGGGCTATACCATAGGATATGTATGTGGTTGGAATAAAAGAGAAGACATTCACTATAGTATAATTCTGTCAACAGCTTCTTTCTTAGAAGAAGCTAAAATTTTTAGTTTCTACTTTGGAGCTCGGAATTGTTTTTCATCTTTTCACCACAGATTAAAAAAGATTATCAAAACTTTTGAGTCATCAAATGCTCTATTAAAAATCACTGCAAGTGAAAGTCACAAATTTTATTAGATATCGTTTAATTTCAAACTTAATTAAAGTTTTTCATCTTTTAGTTAAGTTTGAAATTAAGCATTGGGATAGCGCTATTCCACCAAAATAGTGGAATAGCAAATTCCTTGCTATTCCGGAATAACCGGGAATAGCAAGGTTTGACCGGGATAAGATATTCCGGCCAAATTTCATCCCGTTTGGCGGAATAGCGGGGATAACTTTCGTTATCCCCGCTTATCCCCCAAACCAAACGGGGCCTGAGTTGCTTCGCTAAAGAAAAGTTGTTAATGTTTATTCAAACAACTACGCTCTTGAATTTCAAAACTTAAAGTCAGTCCATCTTCTCTATATTGGAATAAGAAAGTTTGACAAGAATAATCTCCGATGTGAGGGTGCCTCATCGGCCGTTCACGCTACTTTGAGATTCGTATTGTCCACGTGATAAAATGGCATGTAACCGTCCCCGCCCAATTTTTATTCCTTTTTAAGTAAGCCTTATACCGATGGGCCCGTAAATGTTTTTTTTTTGGTTTGGATCTTAGAGGGCTGGATTCAGGGCCCATCTAGTGTTTCAAGCCCAGCCCAAAAAGGAGGAGGGCGCTAAAGGCCCGAACTGGGTCTGAAGAATGATTAGAATGTTCTGGGTCCGAACTGGGCCGAGCCAGCTAAAACTCAGACCCGGTCCAATGTCACTGTCCCAGTTCTATAATTTTTATTCATATTTATTAATGGAATTGAAAGTGACTTTTGTCAAAAAATTATACATAATGTTAATACAAAAAAAAAGGACTATTAAGTATTAACTTCAATGGAAAGGAAAATTTAGCAACTCCAAGCCTAAGGATTGGGCAACAGAGAATATATATTAGCAATATGAACATATATAGTTTTAGTAACATCTCTCTCTCTCTCTCTCTTAACTAAATAACCGTGTTTATATTATAGACTCGATCCCTTTTAAACTAAATGATATAAAATTAAGACAAATTGAGAATTCATAATTTTTTATTCTGATATTATTTGAAATAATATAAAATAATTATTTTTTTAAAAAAGGATAAAGATATAAAAAAAAAATGTTAACATATAATATTCAACACACACACACTCTCTCTCTCTCTCTATATATATATATATAGATGGTAGAGCCCCGGCCCCACCATGTGTGTGGCACGTGCTGCCTCAGCCATACTCACGTGCCCCCATGCAGAGCCACATGTACGTAGATCAGTCCCATGCATGCATCACTTTAAATCCCTTCGCCCCCAAAAAAGAAAAAAACAACAAAAAAACTACTCTTTAATTCCCTAGACATGATGATTACGTCATTGAAAGCAAACCTCGGAGTTCTCGCCCTTTCTTCTGTCCATCACGCAAACCTATGTACGCATAATAATAATGTTCTTGTATACTAAACAAATTTTTATAACAACCTATATAAAAAAACTGACCGTGTCTAAAACAAGTGTTAAAAAATTTAGTGATTGTTATTCGAGATCCAAATTTGATTTATATTTCCAGCTAAATTTATTTCTAAATGAAATAAACGAAACGGTAGCGTGCTACCTATCTCTCAAAAAAATAATCTATATAAAAAAAATAATTTTACTGATTATATTTTATTTATTTTCCTTTTGAATTGCGGCAACCACTTGAGATTGATATCTTTTCGTTAATTAAATACAACCACATAGGCAATTTTATAAAGCATTATAAAATTTATTTATAAGCATAATATTACTATATATATGTATATATTATTTGTAAGCTATAAAACATTAAAATTATTATTTTCTAATAGCTCAAGTTTTTAAAGATAATCATTAATTTGTTTAGTATGACATCAGATAATGCATAGTTTAAGTATATGTTAATTAGTACAGACAATGATATTAATTTTTCAATACTAATAAAAGCAAATACTGAATTAAAATATTCTTAAAACTTTAGAACAATTTCAAGGATCAAAATAAAGCTTGGTTAGAAGTTGGGGCACCAATCTATTAATGGTGAAATTTATATCCTACAAATATTTTAACACTACCACTCCAAACCCCCTCACTGTAGATTCCCTGCTCCTAGAAATTCTACTTCAGCTGAAGCCCACATGGTGGGCTTCATGGGGAAGTGGGAAATAGATCAGCTTGTTTTAGGAGTGCTTCTCATTTTTTGAGTGCTTCAAAATGTTTCCTACTTTGTGGTGGTTTTGTGTACCTTTTGCATATCTAATCTCTGTGCCCTCCTCTGAAATGCACATATATGAACTTGGTGTCTGTGGAACAGTGGTGAGCTGTGTTCCCTTCTCCTTGTTCTTATATTTGCAGATTTTTGTGGGGGTGAAAAAGCTGAAAAAGTCAATATTTTTTTTTAAAAAAAAATAAGCTTGTGGGGTCTTGGTATTTGCATGCATGCATGCATGCATGATGGTGAATGCATTGTGACCACCTCCTTTTGGTTTTTTAATCTCTGAGATGCCTTAATTGGAAATTTGCTACAACTGTTATTATTAGAGAGAGAAGAGATTTTTTAAAATAAAAAGAAAAAAGAAAAAAATAGAGGATTGAACATAACCTTTAACTAGTTTATTATTATTTTTTTAAATTTTTTTTTTGAGAGATATGTAGCACGCTATCCGTTTCGTTTATTTCATTTAGAAATAAATTTAGCTAGAAATGTGAATCAACTAGGATTCGAACTTAAGCCTCAGGTACCAACCACCAAGCTCTTTGCCATTTGCTCTAGGGACGATCGGTTAACTAGGTTAATTAGTTGAGGTAAACTAATTTATTGTACTTACAAAATTGATATCTGATCATCTGATATATAGTCATATCAAAATAGATACAAAGAGGCATATGAAATTAATTAATAAATGGGGCAAGAATTGGAATTTGATCGTGCTATATTTTTAAAACGGAGAAATGGTCATATTACGTAAAAGATTGGTTTGATAGGAAACAATTGAGTGATATACTCAACACTCGGTATGTACTACGTACTTTGAAGAGTCGAAAAGAGAAAAAACTTCAACTACAACGTGAAGTATGTGCATTTTGATGCGACTAGCATTTGAAAGATTTATTCGAACTCAGACCTCGTATTCTGCTTCTACGTAAAATAAATATATATATTTTTCCCAGAAACTTAAATTAATTACTATAAGAAATAGTATATTAAAGAAGTGCTAGCTCATCCAATGTAGATATACAATGATTTAAGAATATGTTATTTGATAATTAAATAAACTCATCTAGATTTTGAGGAATTTCAACAGAATCGAGTGTGATCTCATATATCTGTCACCCTTATCCATTGCAACATCTTTAATTATTTTCTTGGACAATGTCTCAACTTTGACTCGTATAAATCTTAATCTATTTATCCAAGCTAATAACTTAATTATATATATATGAAAATTTATACATGCCCACTCAACACTCCGAATGATTCTTCAATGTGCAAATTAAATACACCAAATAATAGAATCAATCAAAATTTAATTGATTTTTTCAAGTTAGAAAAAAATGAAGTAATTAATTAATCTTTTCGGGTATAATGAGAATCAATTCCACAATATTCATAGCATATTATTATATACGTTTGAGAAGAGATCAAGTTGAGTGAGTGCTCATCCAATGTCAAATGATAGATAAAAACACATAAGTTATTAATTTTCAGAATAAATAAATGAAGTAATTAAACCAGTAAATGTGTGCAATGGATCCTATCCAAGCACTAAGCTTCACCATAAATCTACTAAAAGTATATGTATGCTTAATATTATATTATTTTTGTAGATTTGAGCTTTGCTCATTATGTAACCAATTGACCCTTCTTCCTGAGGCAAGTCCCCAAAAACAAAGTTGAAAAAAAAAAAGAAGTAATCGAGTATTAATAAAACCAGCAAGTGGAGTTAGTTGGTAGTGGACCTGCATTTTTCATTAAAGTTACATCTTAGGTCTTAATCAGATAAAGTTAGTGGTAATAATATATAATTATATATTCTAGTGATAATAATGTTATTATATATATATATATATATATATATATATATTCTTAGGAGGAAAGTAATTAAATTAGCTTACAATTAATGAATGAAAGACACCCTCAACTACACCACTTTTCCAAATAGTTAGCAAAATACATACTTAATTTCTTTACTATATCCACAACAATTAATTTGAACATAATCAATACTAAAGTTAATAAAGTCTCTAGCTTAATGAATAAAAATAACTTAAATAAAAAAAATCAGAAACTAAAGAGATCTCAATCAAAAGAAAATTAGTTACATAAACTATCACATGTGTTGATGTTAATACATTGCAAGGCCCTTGTAACTCTAAGAATGTTACCAAAAAGATAGTTTATTATATCCAAAAAGCTAAAAAAAACCTTAAATGGTGGACTATATTCCCCATTAACCAATTATTTAATTACCAAACATTGGCCTTAAGCAATTGTACTTACAGTGAGTTAAATTATATTTTTAATAAGAAGCATGAACTACCAACACCTCTTTTTTTCTATACCCTAAACTATGAATATACTCTGACAATTTAATGGAACTCAAACTTTATAAGTTCCATATATATATATATATATATAGAATTAGGCTGGAATACTATTAATAGTAAAACGTTCTTTTTGCTATCAAGTTTTTAACCCTTGGATGAAAAATTATAGGATCGGAATGATATTAGTCGGTTAGAGTTGAGTGGTCCCCCTAGGGTTGAGTGGTCCCCACTGGGTTATAGTATTTAATCCAATGGTTAGAAATAATGAAAAGAGTTGATCCAAAGGCTAAAAAACTGGTAGCAACAATGGAATTTTGCTACTAATAGTAGTCCAGTCCAACTCT
>NC_033636.1:8836472-8862401 GCF_001540865.1 Ananas comosus
CTTCTGGAAGCACGGAGCCTTCCGTGCTTCCAGGTCGTTTTTGATGTTGCGACTTTCGAATCGTCGATCGGCTCTGTTAAACTTGATCTAAAGTATTTGAATTACTTAGAAAATAAATTTTGCAATTTTTCGATATCATTTGCCTAGTGAACTAGAGGGCTCAAAATCAACGGCTGAAAAATAAAAATCTAACAAAACGATATGACATTAAAATTTTAGATCAAAGATATTGATCTTGTTTTATATAGTATAAAGAATTTTCTATCAAAATTTCACGTGATTTGGATATTTCTACACCGTTAAACTTGCAAATGGCTCACCGCGGCCATTAAAATTATTGATTTTGAGTCCCTTCGATCACTAAGCAAATGATATCGAAAAATTGCAAAATTTATTTTCTAGATACTTCAAATACTCTAGATCAAGTTTAATGGAGCCGATCGACGATTCGAAAGTCGCAACATCGAAAATGACCTGGAAGCACGGAAGGCTCCGTGCTTCCAGAAGCATAGTAACCTCACTCTCTCTATGTGTATATATATATATATATAAAATTGAGCTAGAATACTTTTAGAAGCACCACTTCCTTAGTGATTCTAAGTTTTTAGCCATTGGATCTACTCCTTGATTATTAATAGCCTTTGGATCAAACACTATTCCACCTATCACTCTATATATATATATATGTGTGTGTGTGTGCGCGCGCGCGCGCGCGCGCGCGTGTGTGCTTTTGAGTTTTTAGCCTTTGGATGAAGAGATGTAGGGTTGAGATTATGATAATAGGTGGTGGTAAGTGGAATAGTGTTTGATCCAAGAAGTATTAATAATTAAAGAGTAGATCCAAAGACTAGAAACTTAGAAGCACCAAGGATTGGTATTTCTAAAATTATTACTCAATTATATATATATATATATTAAAAAAAACTCCTCCCAATAAAGAAGTGATGCTTTTGTACTAACAAAGCAGGGATTATGTCATCCCTGGCACCATCATACATCACACTCCACATGCTTAATTTATTAATACTTACCAATTTATTTAGCTTAAAATAGAGTAGGATGCCTCACAATGGAGAAATCAGAAAAGTCCTTTTCATTTCCTTGGCCATTGAGCAATGTCATGTGGGAATCTTAATGGGGAGCTTTTTAGTTTCTGGTAAAAGTTGCAGGAGTGGGCTACAAGCATCACAGTGACTATTTTCTATTGGGCCTGACACCTTCACATGGGCTTTTGTATGAAACCCATTTATTTAAAATTCTTTTTTTCTCTTCTTAATTATTATAGCTTACAGTGTCTGTTTGGCTTCACCGTAGCGCGTCGTTCTATTTGTGGATATATATTTTGTAAGTACTGTTAGGAGAATTACTATATTCGTTAAAATTCGTCCAAAGAAAAAAATTTTATTTTTAGGTTCATGTTTTTATTCTGGCTCTTCGTCATCAAAGGAGATGCTTCAAACTTATTTACCGTTGGTTAGGGACATGAAGCTCTTTTTTTTGAGACCGGTGATTGACGCACAAATAATGCTTTTGCAAAAAGTATATGCCTGCTCAAACAAAAAAATTAAAGAAGATGTTTTGAAAGAGATAAGCTAAAAGGTAAAACCGAACTCGCTCCTGCAATGCTCTTAACATAGAATTAGGATGCAATCAATGCAAATTTAGTTTCAATTTGAACAAAATGGAAAGTTGTTCATGTCAAAAAAAAAAAAAAAAAAAAAAAAAAAAAAAGTCTCAGCAATCACGACAACACGTCATCGTCAGGTTTTTAGTTGCGGAGCAAATGATTTCGATCTACGGCGTATGTGGTCCATCACTGCTACCCCTCGGATCACGGAAAATATGCCTCCAGATTCGCATTCATTGGCTCCGTATAGATGTACCACAGGTGCTGTGAGATACTTGCCTGCACCTGGTGTATCCATATGCATCATACACCGCATTTCATTTTTAATAATTAATGTTTCAAAATTAAAGACCCAACATGAAAAATCCTACTATTTAAAACAGGGTAAATTAAAGCTCTTCCTCCTCATATTATAATATGTGTGATATTTTGATTCTCAAATTTTAATTCGAATATTTTATATTTATTGTAATTAGATTTTACAGTATAACTTAGTTTGACTAAATAATGATACGACACTGATAAGACAGAAATGCGATAATATTATAGTTGATGATGTGGTAATAACTAAAAATTATAGTACTGCCACATTAGCATCCATACAACTAATTTGGATGATAGAACTTAATTATAACAATCTAACAAATTCAAGCTAAAAATTATAACAAATTTATGTTCGAAGATCAAATGCTATTTGTATTATAGTTTGAGAATAAAAAATATAATTTTGCTTATTTAGATATATATTCTATTTAAAAATATTATTGTTAAATTATCAACTAATCAAAAAATAAACAGCAAGTAAATGGCACCATTTCTATGAATAGTAAAATATTATTACAATTTTATAGTAATCGCATATAATTTCTTGTACTTAAATTTTGAGGCCTCTACTTTGAAATCATTAGTGGGGTTGGTTTACGAAATATACTTATACGCTCGGTGCAGGGAATAGCGTCACTGTCGGTCATCGTCCCATTTCGTGGTCCAAAATCCAAATCCAGCTTTTTTTTTTTTTTTTTTTTTTTTTGCTCCTTTTACGCGTCTTTCTATTCCCTTTCCGCGACGATTTTTGCCACTTCGGTGCATGCAAAATCACGGCGGGGCCCACAATGACAGCTGGCGAGTGCTCGCTTTGGCGGGAAAGATGACGTGGACTTCGGGGGTTGCCGTGGTGGCATAATTATGGGCTCTGACGTACTCACAAAATTTCTATGAGGTCGTGTGGGTAATCGACCGTTGGATTATCTCGTATGGACGGTCAGATATTTTTAGCCGTTGGATTTATTGGGTGTAGGAAATAGTACGGAAAATGACGTTTTTGCCCTTGTTGCTGAGTGTGTCCCAGCTTTATGACCGTTACACTGTGGACCAATTGGGCCCAAATAGCATACCATACTAAAAATAATAATAATAATAATAATAAAATTGAAATATGTTTAACACCTAAATAAAATATTAAATGGTGGAAATAAAAATTTATTGCTCGATGTCTCTTGGTTGCGAGAAGGCTCAGGAGTAGCTCCAGTAAATTTAAATAATACGCATAAATTCTTTTTCTGATTCAGGATTCGCCCAGAAAACTATTATTTATGGATGCGCCCGATCCGTTCGCATTTTGTTGTTACTATAATTAGACTATATGAAATGAAAAAAATACAATAAATTAAATCATTTTTTTTCCCTACCAGGATGAAAGGATAAAAGAATAGCAATGCCAACACAAAATTGATTTGCTACACAGCAATAGAATCAACAATGCAATGATTGATTGTGAAACAGCAGTGGTAACGCCTCGGCATATTTAATTATTAAATTTATGTTTCTAGCCTCATTACCTAGCGAATTGGTCTTTCAGATAGTATGATATTAGAACTAATTATTTAAACATCTTATTATTATGTGAAGCAATGCGTTCGATTTCTACTTTCAACATTTATATATTTTTTTGGCTTGTTTCCTATCCGATTGACTATTTGGGTGATATTTTTAAGCGGATTTAGATCTATTATTTGTTGCGTAAGCGAAAGATCTTTTAGAAGTGGAAAAACCATGGGGAAGTTCTTATGTACAGCAACTGAGCTTCTTTGAAAAGCACTGCTAACCAAGGATCACTTTTAGAAGTAGAAGCACTTCTTGCAACTTATCTTCACTGCTTTCCTCAGCTTTCTAATGAGCAGGAGCCTTGTTTTGCACTTTGCTTTTGAAACCAGCAAGACTATTTTTAAATTTTAATTTACAATATATAATAATGACTTCAATTTTTTCACTTTCAGAGGCCGTTTGGTTGCATGTAGTTGCAAGTTGCAACTGCACTGCAGTTGTAACTGCATGCAAATGCAAATTCAGTGTTTGGTTTGATGTATTTAACTCCAACTGCCGCAGTAGGAACTGCAGGAGAAGGCCCAACTGCTGCAGTTCGAACTACACCCAAATTAGCCGCAGTTCCAACTGCAGCAGTTAGAGAGAGTAATTTTAAATAAAAGGCATGCTTACCTGCTTAATTATTTTTTAAACAAAAATTATTCTTTTTTATATTGGAGATAATCTCACCATCATATATATAAAATAATAAAATTTTAAAAATTATTTCTCAACTGCATAAAACCAAACAAATTATTTATACTTGCAGCGCTTTCTACTACATCCAACCAAACAGGATGCGTGTAGTTATAACTGCTGCATTTTCAACTGCATGCATCTTTAACTGTACTGTATTTATAATTACATCTAACCAAACGACCCCTTAAAGTGTTTGAATGCTGCTTGTTCGAGCAAAAGTACTTTTAGAACAGAAGTCAAGCTAAGCATGTTAGAATTTTTATAAATGTGACCAAATTAATCGTATTCAAATCTGGATTTACTATAAATAAAGTTCAATCTTAATAGATGTAAAACTACTTAATATGATATATTTTATTTCTTTTTCATCTTTTAAATTAAATACTATTTTGATTACACTTTAATGGAATGTCGATGTGAACTCTCTATAAAGAGATACTGATCATGTCACCTTTTTATGTGCATTCAGATAAAAAATTACAATATGTTTCACACCATGTGGGAGAAGGAGAGTGGCTGAGACGGGAAAAAAAATCAAAATATCCAAGTTCGATTTGTGACGTTCATATTATAACCGGACTTTTCGTTTTCGCAGATTAATCAGAAATTTCTTCTCTACGGCGCTATGTGACTGTGAGTTATATTTATTTGATTATGATCCCAAATATTAATTAGTATATATTTAGTTTTATTGTATTTATATGCCAATGTAGATCTATCAAAGCATGTGCTAAATATCTCTAAATTTTGCCATTACCTATTTTCTCACAATTCTAGCATCACTAGTCGTTAGAAAGGGAGCCCCCTAAATATAGTTTTTATGATTTTACTTGCGTATAAAGGCTTCGTGATCTTTGGAAAAATAAAAGTCAATTTTGAAACAAAACCAAAGCGCTAATCAAAGTACGAATATACAATGAACAATATATTAAAATAATATCTCAAAAGTTTCAAAAATAAGCCGTACTTAATTACCAACCTATCTTATTCATTCTTTCTTGCGAATTATGGAAGTTTTTGTCACTCATATTATAAAAAAACTCTACCCTTCATAGCTAAATAAAGGCAATTCGAATATAATATATATTTCACTATGAACTACTTAATTATTTCCTCATCTTTTTATTGTACGCTCCCACAACTTTGCTAGCTAATGCTTTATCATTTCATAGTGTGAATAGCTTTAGAATAAGAATCTTCTCAAAAAGAAAAATAGAAAAAGAAAAAGAAAAGGTAGAGTGGTCCATGCCCTACACAAAATAAAAAATTACTGCACCATAACAAACCCCACTATCTCTCACAATATTAGATTTTGTCAATATTTTTATATTTGCACNATTTGAAGTTTCAACTACTAGAACCATCACCATGCCCTACACAAAATAAAAAATTACTGCACCATAACAAACCCCACTATCTCTCACAATATTAGTAATTTAGTCTAATTTTATATTTGCACAATGTCCATAGTTTCATCATGCATGGTGATGGTTCTAGTAGTTGAAACTTCAAATAATGAAATTTACCAATGATGTAACACTAGAACATGTTGTGTTTAGAAATGAAATGATTTCATACCCAGCACTTTAATAAAATTAGACTAAATTATAGAAAATTTTTTTGTCAATACCTGCTATTTTATTTTCCCCCCCTATCATTTAAAAATATATCTTATTCTTTTGAAAATAAAAAATGTTCACTTTGACCCCCGCCGTAAGTATTTCATTAGGGTTTCGTTTATATTCTATTATTATATATTTTTTATATCCAAAATACTCAGCTTCCTCCCCTCAACATTGCCGCCTCCCTCTTCACCGCCCATGCGGCCTCGCCCTATTCCGCCGCCTCACCCTACTCTGCCACCTTGCCCTCCTCCACCACCTCTCGCTCGCGCACTCCTCTATCCCCGCCCACACACACGCTCTCGCGCTTCTTTACCGTCTCGCCCTCGCTCACTTATTCGTCAATGCCCACCCCGATCTCCTCCTATTGTCGCCAAAATAGAGGGGCAATGAGGGTGCAGGAGGAACGGGGGAGTAGGTGGAGGAAATGGAGTCGAAGTTGCGGTTGAGTGAGGCGCGAAGAACAAAATAGGAGCGATGACGACCGAACAAGATCGGGGATGAAGGTGGCGAGGAATAATTTGGTCATTTCACTATCATAGTTAATATCGTGCTTCCCTGTAAATATTTTTCATTTTTCAAGTAAGTAAAGTGTAGTTGTTTAAATGACAAAAGAAAGTTAAAAAGCGGATATTGACACGAGAATATTTTTAATGTAGTCTAAAATTTAAGAGAAAAAAGTTTTAGGTGCCTCTAATGTTTCCGCAACTTTTAATTTCTTTTTTATGGTGTTAGTAAGCGAGACTCTGATATGTCAATTAGCACAAAATTATACTTATAATTTTATTTCATATAACTTTCGAGCTTAAGAGAAGATATAATAAGGGTTAAGAGCTTGACCACTAATTCCATCACACGATGGCTTTGCGTGTTCCAAAAAAAAAGAAAAAAATTAATGTACTAAAAAATCACAAAAGTATCTTTTAGTTTATTCTTGTTGGTGATATTGGATTGGAGGACGAAAAGAAAACGCCAAATTGCATTAATAATTTGTCTATTTCTATTGTCACAACTTATATATTCCTAACATATATTCGCTAATTTGACGGAGAAATTGAAGAAAAATACGTGATTTACGTATCACGGTTGTGATACTGACAAATTAATTATAATTTTAAGTTAATTCGAAATGTATTAACTTAGTTTACATGGGATCTCAGGTTCAAACCCAGAACTTTATGCTTCTATATATAATCTTTAAATAATATTAATAATAATATAAATAACAAAGAGAAAATAAAAACAAAACAAAATATGACTTTTCATGCATTTAAGAACACAGTGGGGATTGAGAGGGATATAGCAAGGTGTAGCTCCTTTTAATAATTAAGGGCACTATGTACTAATGGAGACAAAGGTTCGATTGAGACAAGTAAACAACCTTATGATTATAATATGTTTTTTGTTTTTTGATTGGGTCAATGTTGATGCTCAATTAGAGGATTTGTTGCCCAAAATAATATGCTCTTATGTGATTATGTGACATCAATGATAATAATAGTTTTTTTTTTCGGTACATAAGAATAAGAATGGATGGTTGACATCAATTAATTTCATCTTAAATTAAAGGGGCACAGCTCAAAATTTTGGCACTTCAAGATGCATGTATGTTATTATCTAAAAAAAACTTTTTATTTGGGACTTCAAACACTCAAATCTAAATTTGTTTTAAAAATTATTATATTTGCTTGCTAAGTGGTCTTAAGATATATATGAACATTCTTATATTAATTCCATACAACTTTCTGTGATCATAGCGAATTACAAATATATTTCTATAAAATTCAACTTTCTTATATTATTTTTTACGAAAATCCTAATATTTTCAAATATATCCCTATCGTTAGGATCTGTTAGAAAATTTTAGTTAATCATAGTAAAATACTCTCTGGTTAGTCAATGAGATAAATTGACATTTTTACTATTTTTATATTGTACCTTCTTCTCTCAATCAACACTCTAGCAACATGCGTCTTGCTTCGCCTATGTTGAATGCATGTTGCTTCCCTATTAAATTTTATTTATAATTTTTTTCTTACTTTGCTTAAAATAAAAGGTTTAGAAGAAAAGAAGTGAGAGAAATGTTGCAATAAGGGTGGATAAGATTGGATTTTAAGGAGAAAGAATATGAGGAAGAAAATAATCATTAAATATATTTTTGGAGGACATTTCTGCATGATTATAGCAGTTGAGGCTTTTGAAGGGATATATTTGTAATGGTAAAATTAATATATTACTTATTTGCTGTAAAAAAATAGAGAGTTCTGTAATAGGAACAAACCAGATGAATAAATATAAATATCACTGGCTTTTGTAGGGATAAAAATTAGAAGTTGAATTTTGTAGGAATTTATTTGATATTCAATATATTTAGGGAGAGTTGTATGCAATTAACTAGAACATTTTATTGGATATATATATAGAGATTTAGCTTGGTATACTATCGGTAGTACGGAGGCCTCCGTGCTACCAAATTGTTTTCAATAATGCGGCTTCCAAATTGACGATCTCCTCCGTTAGACTTGATCTACACTATTGAAAGTATTTGAAAGCTAAATTTCATAATTTATTGATATCATTTATCTATCAAACTAGTAGTCTAAAAATGAACGGCTGAAAATAAAAATCTCAAAAAAACATGATAATAAAAGACTTGAATTTAAGATCAGAAGTACTGATCTTACTCTAAATAGTGAAAAGAATTTTCTATAAAAATTTTATCAGATTTGGATTGTTTTATACCGTTAAATTCACAAACGCATCACATCTATCATTAAAATTGTCAATTTTGAAACTTTTTTATAACTAGTCAAATGATGTCGAAAAATTATGAAATTTAGTTTTCAAATGCTTTTAATAATATAGATCAAGTCTAACGTCGATTTGGAAGTTGCATCACTGAAAGCAACTTGGTAGCACGGAGGCCTCCGTGCTACCGATAGTATATCAGCCTAGCTCATATATATATATATATATATATATATATAGAGAGAGAGAGAGAGAGAGAGAGAGAGAGAGAGAGAGAGAGAGAGAGAGAGAGAGAGAGAGTCTGGCTACCATACTCTTATGAGTACGATCGCCTTTAAAACTTAAAGAAATCAAATTTTATAATTTTCGATATCATTTACTTTACGATCAAAAACTCACAAAATTGACAATTTTTAACGGCCAGTATGGGATATTTACTAGTTTAACGGTATAAAAGAATCGAAATAGATTGATTTTTTGATAGAAAATTCTATTCACTACCTAAATAAAGATCAATAACTCCGATCTTAAATTGAAGGATCCGATCATCTATTTTTAAAATATCGTTTGATTTTGACCGTTCATTTTATACCCGCTTGATGGACTTTATAATGATTTAAAAAAATTACAAAATTTATTTTCTAGAAGTTTCAAATAGTCTAGATCATGTTTAACGGTGTGGATCGTCGATTCGAAAACCCCAATATCCAAAACAACTTATGAGTACGAAGAACTTTATACTCATAAAAGTATAGTAGCCCTACTCTATATATAGATCTGGCAATCTCGACCCATACCCGCGGATGTCCGCGGATTACCTGCAATTTTGCGGGTATGGGTACCAACTTTTTCAACCCAAAAAATTACGGGTAAAACGGGTGGGTACCCTTTAAGCTGTGCGCATTTTGGATAACCCGCGGGTACCCACGGGTACCCGCACATATATTTTTTAATTACAAAATATATTTTCTTAATTAAAATATATATATTTTTATGGGTTATTTGCATACACGTCCTTGCAAACATAGTGAATTGCGGAAATATCCCTGCAAAACGAAAACTCCATAAGTTGTCCCTGCAAAAGTCCTAATTTATACAGATATGTCCCTTTGATTAACATATGTTAGAGAACTGTTTATTTTTTAACAGTTTTCTTGTGAAATGACCATTTTGCCCTCATAAATATATCCCTCCAAAAGTATCATCTTCCCCTTCTCTTTCTCTTCCTCTTCCTCTTCGAGCCGCCGGAACGGATGGCGGCGACGGCGCGGGTCGAGCTCGCCGGCGACGAAGAAGAGGAAAGAGAAAGAATGAGAGGAAGAAAAAAAGGGAAGAGGAAGAAGGAGAGGAAGAGGGAAAGGAAGAGGGAAGAGAAAGATGAAGAGGGAAAGGGTTCGTCGCCGCGCGCCGCCGCCGCATCCCCTCGCTCGCTGGCGACGAAGAAGAGGGAAGAGGAAGAGGAAGAGGAAAAGAAAGAGGGAGAGAAAGAAGAAGATGGAGAGAGAGAGGGTTCGCCGCTGCCGTCGCATCTTCTCCCTCGCCGGCGATGAAGAAGAGGGAAGAGGAAGAAGAAGGGAGAAAAGGGAAGAGGGAGAGGAAGATCAAGGAGGAAAAGAAAGAGAGAGGGTTCGCCGTCGCTGCCGCCGCCGCCCTCGCCGGCGACGAAGAAGAGGGAAAAAGAAGAGGAGGAAGAAGAAGAAGGGTAGAACCATAAATTCAAGTTATAATTAACCATGGTTAAGTATTTTAACCGTGGTTAACGAAAATTTTCTAACAGTCCTTAACGGCAGGGACATATCTGCATAACTTTAGACTTTTATAGGGATAACTTATGCAGTTTCCGTTTTGTAGGGATATTTCTGCAATTCACTATGTTTGCAGGAACGTGTATGCAAATAATCCTATTTTTATTTACTCATCCTATAAATTCTAACTCTAATTTTTTATCACGTCTGCTACCTATCTCTCAAAAAAAAAAAGAAGAAAAAATTTATTATGTCTTTTATATTACGAAATTTTTAAGCTCTAAGATTTTCAATATTTTTATTGTATATTATGATATTTTAAATTAGGAGTTATTCTATATTTTTAAAACTTATATATATATATTTTGCATTTAAAAAATATTAGAGAAAAAAAGAAACAAAATTGCGGATAACCTGCATACCCACCCGCCCACCCGCGGGTGGATATGGGTAATGATGTTGGCTACCCAAAAATTTATGGGTAAATTTTACCCATGCCCAAGTTACCCGTAGGTACAATAACCCGCCCGCGGGTTACCCAAACCGCCTGTTTGCCAGGTATATATATATATATATATATATATATATATATATATATCTATATATATAATTGCATGCTATGAACACACAACATCATCATCTCCTATATCATCCTTTTATTTCTTTTCCTGCTTTTTCCTCTTAACTTTGCTTCATACATATTGCATTGTTTTCTCCTTTTGTTTTTCTTGATAATTTATTCATGGCTTGGTTTTATTTATTTTTTGAACTTTTTTGTTGTGGCACACTAATTAAAGGCTTAGTTGGACATGGGCTTTTGCCTGAAAGTGTTTTCTCAAATTTTGTTTAATTAATTAATTTGGGTATGTAGTCTAGTTTTCATCTTGTTAGCAAAATTTGCCATGTTAATTAACCTTCAAAAGTTTCCCTTAGTTGAGATGAATCTCTTGGCAGTTTCAGTTGAGTGCAATCTTAATTGAATAATCCTTTGTATTTTGTTCACTATTAGCTATTTGCTTTGTGCTAAGAGCCTTTTTTTGTTTTTTTGCTCATTCTTGTTCATTTTGATGTTAGCCTACAATTAATCTCATCTGTTTTCAACTTGAACAAGCTAGTGCTAAAGCCTAAAGACAAAGCCTCAATGTTAGTAGTTAGTTTTATCTTTTGAAACACAATTTGATAATCTAAATCCAAGTAAAGTTTCAATCATTCGAGTTCTTAGAAGTAGGTAAACAATTTAGCATATTATTTGAAAAGCATCTATTTTCCATCATTCTAGGCCTTATTTCCCTTCTTTCTCTCACTTGTTCATGTATAGAAAATTTTAGAAAAAAAGGAAGGCCNGTCAAATTTGTGACCTCTTGATCGTAAGGTAAATGATGTCGAAAAATTATAAAATTTGATTTCTAGAAGTTTTAAATACTGTAAATAACGTTTAACGGTATGGATTGTCGATTCGGAAGCTCTATCATCGAAAACGATTTATGAGTACGAGAGCGATCGTACTCATAATAGTATAGTAGCCGGACCCTATATATATATATATATATATATATATATATATATATATACTTGAATAGCATAAAATAATTAATAAATGTGCCAACCAATTGGATGCATACAACTAGATCTGGCAATCTCGACCCATACCCGCGGGTGCCGGCAGGTTATCCGCAAATTTGCGGATATGGGTACCAACTTTTTAAGCCCAAAAAATTACGGGTAAAATGGGTGGGTACCCTCATTAAGCTGTGGGTATTTTGGGTAACCCGCGGGTACCCACGGGTACCCGCACATATATTTTTTAACTACAAAATATATTTTCTTAATTAAAAAATATATATATTTATTTAACTATCCTAAAAATTCTAACTATAATTTCTTATAGCGTCTTTTATATTACGAAATTTTAAAGTTCTAAGTCTTTAAATATTTTTATTATATGTTATGATATTTTAAATAATGAGTTATGTCATATTTTTAAAACTTATATATATGTATTTTGCATTTAAAAAATATAAGAAAAAAAGAAAAAAAATTGCGAGTAACCCGCATATCCACCCACCCACCCGCGGGTGGGTATGGGTAATGATGTTGGTTACCCAAAAATTTGCGGATAAATTTTACCCATGCCCAAGTAACCCGCGGATACAATGACCCGCCCGTGGGTTACCCAACCCGCCCGTTTATCAGGTCTACATACAACTGCCTAATATATTCTGTCTCTAAATTAATTTTTATTATTTTTAAATTAAGGTAAATTATTTATTGAATGTATTATCCTCAACACATTTTGAGATGAAATATTGTATAGCATTTTTCTTAAATATTTTAGGCAATAATACCTAAAAATAGCTTTGAGGGGATTTGCATGCAACAAGTCATTAATTTAGACCAACCAACGAACCCGATAATACCCACAACCAATCTCACCCATTAATGCCCAATAATAACAAATAATAATAAGCCATAAATAAGTAATAATAACATTATGCTTTAATAAGCGTGAGAAGTTATTACTCAACTAATTAAATCCGAGCCGAGCCATTAGCCGAGTCGCGGCCCGGATCGGCTCGCGCGTGGACGGAATATTCCTCGGGATCTTCCCTGACGCCGTTAGCGATCGCGCCGTTAAGTGCTTAGCTGGAGCGGCGTCGGGCGCCTAGGGTTCCCTGAATGGGCCAGCTGGCACCGCCGCACGGCACATGGCCAGCTGCCCCCTGTCCCGTTGGCTTGTAAATTTACTAAAATACCCCTTAAGTTTTATTTTTTGTTTTTAAAATTTTATATCAAATTAATTGCTATTCTGTCCATATCTGTTCGTAGTTCATCCGATAATAATTATAAATACAGTATAATTAAAATGTATATAGTTATAATCATCTATATTTATGCTTTAGTAAAAAAAAATACTATTGCTATAAATAATTTAGTTGATAAAATACGAATTATATTCATAAATTTTATTATTTTAGGATTATATAATGATGAGATTATTTGCAATATAGAATAGAATAATATTTTTAAATAAAATTATATTTTATTTAAAATTAGTTTTTTGATTTGTATGGTTTGAAATTGTAATCAATTTGAACATAATTCAATTACTATAATTAAATTTTCTTGTACAGTTTAAACTGTAGTTTGGTATTACAAGTGAAGGGTATTCTGGTCATTACATGCTGTACTTAAATCTTTCCTTGGCTTCTGGCTCGCGTGAGCAGAGAAATCGCGAGTGCGACATCCAACCATAAAACATTACGTAGTAATTTGCAATAGATTTTTGTCAAAAAAAAAAAAAGAAAAAAGTGGGGGACATAGAAAAATAAAATTTTTTTAAAAAATGAAAATAAATGTAGAAGTATGTAAGAAAAATATTTTAAAAAATCATGTACAAGTGCAAAATCTATGATTTAAATGTTAAATAACCTTGAAAATGTATGGTATGAAAAAGTTATGCAATTTATAAAAAATAGTAATCAAGATTTCTATATTTTATATAAAGAGTAATTCTGGATGAAAAATGTAGGTAACATAGCAGCACTGTATACTATTCTGAAACAATTATTTAGTTTTTTAAAATTTTAATTTTACTATACAACGTTTCAATTTGTTTGATTCGAGACAGTTGCCGACGCTTTGGCTTCGAAATTTAAGCTTATTTCTTACTTTAACGAATTATAGTTGCGAAGATTGCATCATGGGATATACACTGATTAAACTTGTAAAGATTAACGGCAAGGCAAAATATCGTTAACTGAATCAAATTAAATAAATTAAAGTATTAGATAGTAAAATTAAAATTTTGAGATGTAGGATAGTAAATTCGAAAGGGTTACCTATGTTTAAATGTGTGGCGTACGATGGACCGGGTGCACGCAACCATTTCTTTTGGCGATTCGATAACCGTAGGTGATCGGATCATCGGATGCGCCATTGTGTGTATGCGAAGACAGAGAGACTACAACTACTACTACAACAGAGCCAGAGCGAGAGATAGAGAGAGAGAGAGAGAGTGTGAGAGAGAGAGAGAAGGAAGGGCAAAGGAGACAAAAGCCTCCCCTTTTATTTGTTTCCTACTACTCTCCATCTCCATCTCCATCTCCATTGCCATCCTCAATCTCTCTCCCGCATTCATTCCTTTGTTCGTCATTTGCAAACCACGAGAATCACCACCGCTGTGTCTTCTCTAGTTCTATGTCGTCTTCGTCATCCTCCTGTCGCCACAATCGTCCCAAAAAGCTCGCATCTTGGCCACTTTTCACCATTACCTGTAGCCACTACATCTAGCTACAGGGGTGGGATCGAGATCGGGGGCGGTGGGGGTTTGGAGATCGATCTACGCGCGGAATCCACGAGGGCGATTCGATTCGGGGAGGAGGGGGAGGAGGAGGGAGGAGTGGGGTGGGGGTGAGGGTGGGGTGGGGAGGGGCCCGGGATGTCGCGCTCGGGCGAGTCGACTCGGAAGTCCACTTCCGGGCTCGGGCTCGGTCTCGACCCGGATCGGCTCCGCGAAGCCCTCAGCTTGGATGGGAACAAGCCCGATTCCCGCGCGCTCCCCGACCTCGGCTCCCCCGTTTCCCCGCTCCGCGCCTCGGGCCCCGCCCACACCAGCAGCAGCTCCAGCTCCTCCGGCTCCTTCACCGGAAAACCCGCCGCCGCATCCGCCTCCGCCTCCGGCGGCGGCGCCGGGCGGCGGAGCCACTCCGGGGAGCTCTCGGGGTCCGGCGAGAACAGCCCCACCGCGGCGGAGGGCCGGAGCTTCCGCCCGGGGCACCGCCGCTCCGGATCGGGGCCGCTGATCTTCTCCGGCGGCAGCGGCGGAGGCGGGAGCACGGCGAGCTCGCCGGCGAGCAATGTGCTTCCGGCGGGGAACATATGCCCCTCGGGGAGGATCGGCAAGACGGGGATGGCGCCGCGCGTCGCCGCGCGGAGCGACGTGCTCGGGTCGGGAACGGGTCATTACGGCCACGGGAGCATAATGCGCGGCGGCGGGGCGAGCGTCGTCTCCGGAACCCCCCGCGACTCCGCGCCAGGCTCTCTTAGCCTGCAGGAGCTAACCAGAGCCGGGAACGAGCACTACAAGAAGGGGAATTACGCCGAAGCGCTGAGGCTCTACGACCGGGCGGTGGCGTCGTGCCCCGACAACGCCTCATGCCGGAGCAACCGCGCCGCAGCTCTCATCGGGCTCGGCCGGCCGGGGGAGGCCGCAAAGGAGTGCGAGGAGGCCGTCCGGCTGGATCCCGCCAACGCCCGAGCGCACCACCGGTTGGCCACCCTCAATCTGCGGTGAGCTCTCGTCGCGCTCCCCTGTTGCTTCTGTGGCCGCTTTAGCATGCTTTCGCCGAAAATTCGGGCTTTATTGGTTATGGAGTGTTCGACTTCTCTCCTTATTTGTGGTCTTTTCAGTGAAAAAAAATTGATCTTTACTGATATCTATAGTTTGTTACATGCTTGATCCCTTCTTCCTGTGGATAATCTAATCAAGTGAGTGAATGGCTTTTCACTTTCTTAATTTGTCTCATTTAGGATTGGCTACAACTGTCGGTTATATATAAAGCTTGCTGTTTGGTGTGATCTTTAGATTTGCTTTTTTATAAAAAAAAGCAGTTTTCTCCGCTTCCACTGTTGGATTATGTGGTTAAATTGTGGTGATTGTGTCTTTGGATCTCAATGCTACATAGTGGACATCCTGTGACCAACTAATTAGATTATTGGGTTACAATCGTCTCCTTTCCAATCTCTGCTTTGCGTTATAGTTCTAAACTTCTTAGTTTAATTTCATGTTTGCTTTGGTAATTAAGAAAAATAACTGTTTACGATTACGGTGTTATATGTCCGTCTCTATTTTATTACAGTTTGGGGCTGATTGAGAATGCAAGGAAGCACTTCTCTTTGGCGGGTCATGGTCAGCATACCGACCCGGCTGAGTGGCAAAAGCTGCAAGATGTGGAGAGGCATTTAGGAAGGCTCACGGACGCGAGAAAGATGGCGGATTGGAAAAGCGCTTTACGGGAAGCCGACGCAGCAATTGCTGCTGGAGCGGACTCTTCCCCATTGGTAATCCAATCGCAATTTGTTTCCCATTTGCTTGCTTTCTCGAAGCGGTAAAATTGAGTAGAGAAATCATAATAAAAGCTGAATTTCGCAGCTCTTTGCGTCGAGAGTGGAAGCCCTTCTCCGCCTTCATAGGCTCGAAGAGGCTGATTCGACTCTATCAAGTTCACCGAAATTGGAGAGCTCATTACCATCTTCCTCGTATACCAAGTTCTTTGGTATGGTAACCAATTCTTACATTTACATCGTCCAAGCCCAAGTTGATATGGCATTAGGAAGGTACGCTAACAAACTCGACAAATTTCCGAGGATAGTGCTTTAAAATTCTAAGATGATTAAGAATTGAAAATATGAAAATTTTGCAGGTTTGAGGCTGCAGTTGCGGCAGCAGAGAAGGCCAAGCAGATAGATCCTGCAAACATGGAAGTGGCAATGGTGGTGAACAATGTGAGATTGGTAGCAAGAGCGCGAGCCCGGGGGAATGAGCTCTTTAAATCCGCCAACTTTGAAGAAGCTTTTATAGCTTATGGGGAAGGGCTTAAGTATGAGCCCTCAAACTCGGTCCTCTATTGCAACCGAGCTGCTTGTTGGTCAAAGTTGGGGCAGTGGGAAAAATCAGTCGTGGACTGCAATGAGGCTCTCAGGTTCCAACCAAATTACACTAAGGCCCTTCTAAGACGTGCTGACTCAAATGCCAAGGTAAATCATCTTTTTGTCGCTGGTTTTGTTTAAGGGCCTGTTTGGCCTGGCTGGAACTTCTGGGTAAGTGATTTTTGAAATAGAGCAGCTTGGAGAAGCACTAACAACCTTTTTTCATTGAGATTTTCTCAATGGTTTCTCATTACAGCAGAAGCAAAAGCTTCAAATTGGCACCTTTTTTAGTAAAACATTTGGTGACAAATGTTTTGGATTTTGGAGTAGACAAGCTGTCCCAGAAGCGAGGCCAAATAGGCAGTAAATCTTAAATCATGATACATTGGTGGGGAAGAGCAGATTGTAATCATCTTTATTTTCAACCTTCCATCAGCTCGAGAGGTGGGTTGAATGTGTTCGAGACTACGAGGTACTCAGAAAGGAGCTTCCAGGTGACACAGATGTGGCCGAAGCCCTATTCCATGCTCAAGTCGCACTGAAAACATCTCGCGGTGAGGAAGTATCCAATATGAAGTTTGGCGGCGAGGTTGAGGAGGTGACTAGTGTGGAACAATTCCAAGCTGCTACATCTGTGCCTGGTAACCTTTTCTATGTTTGAATGCATCTTTTAAGTTAATCGGTCCCATTTAGACTTTTCTTTGAAAACCATTTAGATTGTTTTCAAAAATAGTACGGTGCTATTCTGAGGCGTAATAGGACTCGATGTTTTTCTACCCCTACAGAAGTTTTCCTTATTGCTTTTTAACTGGAAGAAACTGGTCAAATATTCTACTATATGTACTTTTTGGCATTTCTATGTGTTTTTGTTTGCAGAATATAAATTTACAGTTCTTTGTCTGTAACAAGAAGCCAAGATACAGTGATTTTTTCTATTTGGAGAGAAACGTGTTTGTAAGACAAACTACGAGTAACAAAATTCAAAGTTCATCCTTAGCACAAACAAAATGTGGGGAAAAAAAGCCAAGTGAGCCTAAGTACATTAGTTATATAATCTGATACTTGCTTCTTCTTTTCTTTTCTTTTTTTTCCTTTTTATCCTATTTTGCACATTAAGTTATCACAATTGATCGTGTGCTCAACCACAACCATAGAATAAAGATGAGGATCCAATTTTATTTTTCTCGACTTCAGGGAACTAATTGGCAACTTCCAGATAACTGAAATTTCAAGCACAAACATTGCAGCTTGCAGTGTTTTTCATCTCTACAAGTTCAACTTCTGATTAGTGACACTGCGCAAAAAGTTATAGCATATTTTTCCTAGCTGCATTATTTTCAACTTGAATTATCTACTTTTCCCGGGTGGTCATATCAAAATTGATCTCTTTATTTTCCAGGAGTTTCTGTTGTTTTTTTCATGGCTACTTCGAACCAACAGTGCTCCCAGGTGGCCCCATTCGTGAACACACTTTGCAGGCGGTACCCATCTGCAAATTTCCTCAAGGTAAGCCACTTCGATTCTCATTTTTCGGTCCTAAGCATGAACTTTTGCCTAGCATCATCTAATTCACTTTTTTTATCCCCTTCTTTTTTCTTTTTTGTGGCAAAAAGGTTGATACTAATGAGAGTCCTCTTGTCGCAAATGCCGAGAATGTGAGGATAGTCCCCACCTTTAAGATCTACAAGAACGGCATGAGGATGAAAGAGATGATCTGCCCCAACCAACAGGTCCTCGAGTATTCGGTGAGGCATTACAGTCTCTAAAGTGTCGAAACCACTAGCGCCCCTATGAGATCGCCTTTGTGCCCCCTCCTTCCTTTATATCAGTTCACATAAATATCAGGTCCCTTTAGCATACCAGCTACATAATAATTAATTGAGCCAATCCATGAACCAGAGAGATAAAGAAAGAGTCCCCATTTTTTCCCCCCTTTTCTTTCCTTCATGTATCTTTTTCTCTTTTTTCGATCCCTACCGACCTTCGTTTATTCTTTTCCTCACGCAAGATTAAGACCCCATTTCCCTGTTTAACTAGGATGCTCTTCATTTTGTTCTTTACCTAAACCACCATTATCTTCTGCTCTAAAGGCTTATTTGTACTATTCATTTAGTTCGGCGGCTAGAGAGAGAGAGAGAGAGAGAGAGAGAGAGAGAGAGGTGGTCAAGTAAATTACATGTATATAGGCTGTGTACCAAACACCAAGGTGTTGGGAGATTGGATTCGTGGTGGTAGTGGCAATTGTGGTCATTTTCGGTCCGATGGGAAGGGTACCGGGGTTCGGTTTGTGGGTGTAGAGAGAGAACAGAGGGAGAGAGGAGGATAAGAGAGAGAGAGAGGGGGGGAGAAGGGAAGAGTTGGTGTTATTGATGTCTTTGTTGCTGCTGCTGCTGCTGCTGATACATGCATGTTACCATTTCCATGAATAAAGAACTCAATATTCTTTCTCATGTTATACACAGATCCATTACATTCAAAATTCTCCAGTATCTCGCTTCATCTCTCTCTCTCTCTCTCTCTCTCTCTTTCATTTTCATTTTGTTATGAGATTTTACTATGCAGCATCTTAATTCCAAAGGTAAAAGTAACACCTAGTAAGGATCACATTGATGATTCCATCTGTAGAGTTCAGTTCTGCAGCTTCTGTTTTGGTTAATAGACATTATGTTTCAGCAACCAATGTACTTTATTGGACCAGAGATTTATAGGTTGGGGTTCATGCTAAGCTCCTTAAGTGTAGGGCTGGTTATCTGGGATGGTGTAGTTGAGTGCATTTATTGCCCTGATGAAACCATCAACCCCTTCCTCGCTCTCTTTTATTTGAGCTGAACAGGGGACAATTTCGTCGCGGTGCTCCTCGACGAGCCCTCGCGGTGTAGCTCCCCATCCACCGCCCAAAACCTTACGATATCGATCGTCGAGCAATCGAGATACCCTTATATCGTCGAGCAATCGAGATACCCTTATTGCTTCGCCGATTGGGGTATTAAATGGTCACTTGGAGTGGCGATGGGACCCTCTTCAATGATGCTGAGGGGAGCATCACTCCAGCGAAGTTTTGTACTCGATTTGGCTCGCCGAAATTTCAGGTCCTTGGATTGTAGGCCCCCAAACACTACCCCCAATTCAAGGGCGTTGTTTGTGTTGGCCATGAACAAAACCATGTGAAGTGTTCAGTTTTTTTTCTGCTTCCTATATCTCTCTTTGATGATCTTAATGTCACAGGTAAGAATAGAAGCACAACTTTGTGTGATTGAACTTTTATCATCTCCGGAACTACCTCAATTGCTACCGCATTAGATAAAAGCTTTGTTTGGGATTGCAGCGAGAGCTAGTGCAACCGTGTATGTCGGAAAATGCTCCGAATGTTTTCGTAAGTGATAATACGCCATGCCAATATCAACGCATGCGTCTTCTTTATGAAAAGTATGAAATCAACTGTTCTAAATAACGACGGTTAAAAGAGAATACATATGCAATTGGTTGAAATATTTTTAAGTATTTTCCGTAAAAGCTACATGCTTTTCTACTAAAGCATCAAAGAAAGAGGAAGCCAAAAAAAACACAGGCATGGCCCTCTTAACCCAGTATGGCCCCCAGGGACAACTGAAGCCAGCTTGGAAAGAGTTCTTTGGTCCTACAAATCATCAAAGCCTCAAATTACGCAGTTCTTCCTCCCTTCCCGTCACGTGTCGGTGGGACTCCGGCACGTGACAATGGCTGCTCTACCAACCACAGAATCTGACATGCTCCCCCCCTCTTCTACTTTTGCTTCTGCTTTTAATTATAATCATAATTATTATCAGAGTATTTCAAAATTTGATAATTCTCAAGTTTCTCGCCAGATAGGAAGTTGCAATGGCGCTTTGAGATTCAAAAGATAAAAGTATTAGCTCTCGCACATAATTGGCTGAAAATCATGAAGCGCTTCGAAGAAATTTTGTCGGCAAAGTTCTAATACAATAGTACTTTCTCTGATAATACTATTCAAACAATATCTTTTTGAACAATATTGCGTCCTATAGTCGGACCAAAGTTTCTGTAAAAGTGTTGCGTGAATTATACAGAAGAAGCACTCTTTCACTCTATGCTAATCAAACGCTGCAGCCTCTTACCAACTTCGTGGCATAACAATAATTGAAGCTTCAAATTTGAGTTTCATTTTTCAAGATCCTAAAATGACATTTTGTTTTCTCATTACGGCGAAAGAACGATAATTTTTTTGTCAACCGCGGACAACTGGCTACAACTTCTAAAAGTTGAGAAGATGTTCCAAAAGCTATGGGGGGTGACTTTAACAGCAACAAAACTCAAAACTCAATATATATTTTTTTAACTGGAAATTTTAAATAGACCAACCAGGCATGCATGTAGGGAAGAAGATAAAAAGTGATGAACAGTTCCATAACATGTTTGCTATGGAGTGTTGTGACACATATAACTTGTGAGGCCCAACTTGTGTGGCCTCAGGGGTGGTCTCAGCAACTTTTTCCTAACCTGCCAACTGTGCAGACACCTCTTTGTTCCCTTTGTCTTTACTTCTACTACATGCCATCTCCATCCCCCAATCATAGGAAATAAAATTTTGGCTTTTAAGTATAAAAATTTATCCTGCACTTTATCCCATGTCTCAAATTCTCTTACGTAAAAAATTTAAACAATACCAATCCTGCATTTCAAATCTGTCTCAAATAATTAAATTCCTTCCGATGAATTTTTTGTTAATCTTAACGACTGCCTGCTTAAATAGTACACGTTCAAGCCCATTGAAGCATTTTCAACCACACTTCTAAGTACCAAAATTTAAGAGAATATTATAAAAAAGTACTTACGTGCGCGCGAGGATTTAATTATTTCATGCCAAATTATCTCTTTAGTCATCACTGTTATCATTTTCGCTAAAATTAATTGAATTTTTTAATTATTGGATTTTTTTTTTTTTAACATGAGTCCAAGTATAGAATTGATGTTATTTAAAATTTTATGTAGAATGATATTTACAACTCGAAAAAAAAATTGCAAGAAAAAATTTTATAATTAAGCCTGCAAATTGTAGACACTGAGTTCTAGTAATCGATAATGGAGCGGATCTAACGGACGCAAATTTAACTTGCTAAGAGGGGGGCTTTTTGGCCTACTAAATCTACGAAATATTTTAATTATAAAAATAGGCATCCAAATTTTTATTTATAAAACTAGATCTAATAGGCCAATGGTTTATCTATGGCTTTCTAAAAGTAATAAATTATTTATTTCTTTCACATATATCTTTCACATATATCTTTCAAACTCTAAAAAATATATAATATTAAAATTTAAAAATAATTTTAATATGTTAAAAAAAGTGATGAATAATTTATCACATATAGAAAGTGATAATTCATTGATAGTGTATATCTATTTTTGTAAATAAACTTTTTATCAAATTGTTTTTATAATTATAAATATATTTTATGCTTATTAATAAGAAAAGCTACCTAAAAGTGTAGCCTATTGGTCAGAAAAAAAAGAAAAGAAAAAGGGCCCAATATTTTGAAAAAAACACAAATGATTGCATTGAATTGAAGGCATCATTTTTTTTAGGGAGAATTTTCTCATATCCCTATAAAACCATCTAATTTCATAAATACCTATCTAAAATTAAAATCATTTATACCCCCTCCAAATTTAAAAAACTTTCAAAATAATCCTACGCGTCAAGTTTCTATCTAAATAAAATTAATTAGCATTTAAATTCCAACTTTACCCTCTCATGTATTCAATGTTCAATTATTTTATTTTATAATATCTTCTATTATATTTCAAAATTAACTAAGTAAAATTCAATTGATTTTAATTTAAAATTATTCATTTCAATTAAAAATACATATTTCTATTTGGAATAAATGTATGTTAAATTACCAATGAAGCAAAATAAAAATAAATTTAACTGTATTTATTCCAAATAGAAATATTTATTTTTAATTGAAATGAATAATTTTTAAACTAAAATCAATTGTATTTTACTAAAATTTTAGTCTAGATAGAGTTTATTAATTTTGAAATATTAGAGGAGTAAAGTTGGAATTTAAATACTAAATAACTTTTTTCAAATTTGGGGGGATACACGATATTTTAATTTTTAGATGAATATTTATGAATTAGATAGTTTTAGAAAGGTATAGAGGAAATTGTTCCTTTTTTAATGACATGACTTGATGGGTTGCTTCATACGACACAATGAGAAGAGTGAAGAGGGGAATATTGCCTCAAATTTGAATTATATCCCCATATTCCTATTAAATAAAATACTTTCCACATTCATTTTTTTTTAAATAGTGATATAAAACTAATATCTAAATAGAGAAATTCTAAAATTTCTTAAACATATTAGATAAGTTGAATTTAAATATTGTCCACTTTCAATTTTTTTAAACAAATTAATGTCTAAGTTAGAAGAATTCAAAATAATCTTAAACCTATTAAAGATGTTGAATTTAAACATTTACCAACATTAAATTATTTTAAATACTAAATACAAAATTAATGCCTAAGTTAGAAGAATCTAAAATTTCTTAGATTACTGCTTAAATTAATACAAATATAATGCCTAAATTTAGGATATCAATCAATTTTCTTAAATAAATACTTTAATTAGTACAAAATTAATGCCTAAATTTGATATATCAATCAAAACTTTTTTGTAAATTTTGTGATGTTTAATTACAAAAATATTCTTGACAGTTAAGTTATCTTTTAACCTGCTATTACCCTTTATTGATCAACGGCTTTGTTTTTTTTTTTCTATAAAATAAGTACTGAATCTTTTTTTTTATTATTATTATTTTAGACAAAGATAATATATTGTTTGCTTTCGTTTTTTTTTTAGAAATAATTTAGTTAGAAATGTGTCAACGCTTTACTGCTATTTTTTTTTTTTTTTTTTTTTTCATGATAACATAATATAAACTAATGTTCTATCCAATGTATAGCTTAAATACTCGATCATTTAATCTCTCTTATATTTTAATTATTTATTTAATGCGGGTTATGATTAAGATAGTTTGCATTAATTAATTATCAGTATTTCTATTTTAGTTTAAATTAATATTTAATATTCTTTATTTTGACTATTTAGTAATATCTTTGTTTTATTTCATTCAGTTTGTATATTTTTATTTTATTTGTTTATTTACGGATGAAAATAATCGATATTTATTTGTTAGATTTATTTTTAGATTTT
Source organism: Ananas comosus (assembly GCF_001540865.1). Lineage (NCBI taxonomy): Eukaryota > Viridiplantae > Streptophyta > Magnoliopsida > Poales > Bromeliaceae > Ananas > Ananas comosus. The sequence goes on from NC_033636.1 coordinate 8,860,647, forward strand.
AGCTTTGATTTATATTATTATGTGTTTATTTCAGATTTGTATTTCTATATTTTATTTTGATTGTTTTTTAGATCGTTATATTAAATATAGTTCAGCAGTTCTTAAATATCAATCGTCCAGTTCTTTTTCTAACTTGCGGTAGGGACTGTCGGTCAGTAAAAGAGAGTACGATTTTGAGATGCAATTTCTAATTACAAGCAACTAAATAAACTATTTAAAGCGCAGTACTCTCACAACAGGATCAAGAAGCTACAGGGGCATGGATTGAAATGTAAAAACAAAAAATATAACTATTGGGCCAGCTGGGCCTATTTTAGTAGGGAAAAGTGGACTCGGCCAGGCCTGTGAGGCCTATGATTGTTGGAGCTTACCGGGTGGCCCCCATATTCCGACCGCCCGACCCGATAAGGTAGGTAGATAAGCACTATCGAGTTTAGTTGATCAGGTGTGTAGAGCTCGCTAACAAACTATATATATGTATTTTGCGAATTACGAATAGTTACAGTAAATTTCATTTTTAATGCACAGAAACAGGGACGGAGCAATGTGGAGGCCCAAGGTGGCCATGGCCCTCCTCAACTTCTCAATATTTGCTTAATGGTCCTTCATAGTTCTTTTTTTTTGGTGGGCCATGGGTAGCTTTGACATCCCTAGTTTTCAATATTTACTTAATAGTATGACGCTAACATAACTCTCTCTTTCTCTTTCTTCCTCCTAATCGATATACTCTTTTTATGGATGAAAATATATTAAGACCATCTTACTAATAGAGTATTTTGTAATGTATTTCTCTACTCTAAAAATTTTATTTAATAATTTTTAAAACTTTTATTTATCTTAGGTGAGCTCTTTTATTTGACTAAATCAAGGATTGCACTAAATTTAATAGCTATGTTAATTTTATTTACTAAAAAATTAAGAAATTACTGTTAGATTTAGTAAAATTTCTAAGTTATTTTAATATAATAATATAAATAAAATAATTGAAGTTAAACTCTGAAATAAAAAAAAATAAAGTTCATGCTTTTACATTATTTTTTTAATTAATAATTATTTTATAAAATTTAATTAGGGAAAATTTGTTTATTATTTATTACCAAATCTTCTATTTGAATATATTGTGCCCCCCTCAAGATTGAATGCCTAGCATCGTCCCTGCACAGAAAAACATCTCTGTATGCCAACGCCATCTTCTTGGCGTGAACATGGCGCGTGCGTAGTTCCTGCACACCTCCCCCGCTCGCGAGCCTCCGCGGGCCTTCGCTCACCGCGAGCTCGAGCGCGTCCACCGCCGCCGCCACTTGGGCGCGAACATGAACCCGAACTCCGCCGTCGGCCTACGAACACGCTCCCTTTAGGCTTGGCCGCCGGCGTTGCCGCCACGCTGGCGCACATCATCACCTCCATTGATGGTCAGGTCCAGCCCTGCGGCCCAGCGTCGTGGTCACGAACTCTCGTCCGTTGTAGAACCCCCGCAGCTTCGAAGGCGGTAGCAGGCCCAAAACTTTGGCGTTGGGGCCCGGTTTGGCGTAGCGCTTCTTCTTGGCCGTGAAGGTGGCGAAGGCCATTAATGGCGTGGAAAGGAAAGAGAAGCGGGAATGGGAGTGGCGGAGAGGTGGAAAAGGGACGTATATATAGGAGCCTATATGACTCAAACTCAGAACCTCCTATTTTAATATCATGTGAAACAACCGTTATACTCTAAAACTTAAGTTGTTAAAAAATGATATTTATATATTTTATAATCAACTATGT
>NC_033636.1:8863684-8865100 GCF_001540865.1 Ananas comosus
TAAATAAATTAATTAATTAATTGTATATTTTTTGCAATATTAAATAACATGGCTAATTAATATTACCGTGCGAACCAAACACAGAAATTCCACATTCTTAGTAATAGAATGAATAGGAATAAAATTCTCGGATATCTTTTATTCCTAGTAATCTTTCATAATGCGAACCAAACGCACCCTAGGGTGCGTTTGGTTCGTGCTATCTTTTAAAAATTTCTAATAATCCAATGGGAATAAAAAAATATGACGGTGTTTGGCTAACGCACTAAGTAATCTAGTTGGTAATATTGGATTCACTTAGGAATATGATTCACCCTAAATACTAATCTCATTCCCTTGAGGAAGGGTGGATATCCTCATATTAATGGATTGGGGTAATCATAATATGTCTAATATCTTTCTTTCTTCCTACCCGCCGGCTAATTGATATTATTTTTCTTTACATTCTAACCTTATATCTCTCTCTAAACTTATTTTTCTCTCTAAAATTCAACTTTTTTTTCTCTCTCTAAACTAAGCTTTCTCTCTCTCTCTCTCNGGAGTAAAGTTGGAATTTAAATACTAAATAACTTTTTTTCAAATTTGGGGGGATACACGATATTTTAATTTTTAGATGAATATTTATGAAATTAGATAGTTTTAGAAAGGTATAGAGGAAATTGTTCCTTTTTTTAATGACATGACCTTGATGGGTTGCTTCATACGACACATGAGAAGAGTGAAGAGGGGAAATTATTGCCTCAAATTTGAATTATATCCCATATTCCTATTAAATAAAATACTTTCCCACATTCAATTTTTTTTTAAATAGTGATATAAAACTAATATCTAAATTAGAGAAATTCTAAAATTTCTTAAACATATTAGATAAGTTGAATTTAAATATTTGTCCACTTTCAAATTTTTTTAAACAAAATTAATGTCTAAGTTAGAAGAATTCAAAATAATCTTAAACCTATTAAAGATGTTGAATTTAAACATTTACCAACATTAAAATTATTTTAAATACTAAAATACAAAATTAATGCCTAAGTTAGAAGAATTCTAAAATTTCTTAGATTACTGCTTAAATTAATACAAAATTAATGCCTAAATTTAGGATATCAATCAATTTCTTAAATAAATACTTTAATTAGTACAAAATTAATGCCTAAATTTGATATATCAATCAAAACTTTTTTTGTAAATTTTGTGATGTTTAATTACAAAAATATTCTTGACATTAAGTTATCTTTTAACCTGCTATTACCCTTTATTGATCAACGGCTTTGTTTTTTTTTTTCTATAAAATAAAGTACTGAATCTTTTTTTTTTATTATTATTATTTTAGACAAAGATAATATATTGTTTGCTTTCGTTTTTTTTTTAGAAATAAATTTAGTTAGAAATGTGTCAACGCTTTACTGCTACGTTTTT